>NW_010522982.1:0-3905 GCF_000687285.1 Phaethon lepturus
GGCTGCAACTCTGCTCGCAGCCCCAGCACCCCTCGAAGCGTGTGTGGGCTGAGCAGGGACAAACCCCCCCTCTCACCCCCTCTCCAGCTTCTGGTCCCCAAATCAAGCGACAAAAGTGCCTCACGTCCCTGCCCGTATTCAGCCTCGATTTAGCACTATGCTTCGCCACAGGGCTCACCCGCCGTGAGGGATTCACATCCTGAGATGCCTCCAGGGATATCTCTTCAAGGCATCTCCTCAGGCTCCCTCCAGCAGCAGCACCAGGCTACACAGACAGCACAAGGACCAGGCTCCCTCTCAGTCTGGGTGACATGTGGCGTGGAAGTGGCACCAGGAACGGGACTTCTGGGTCCCATTCCCAGCCTGGCTGCTTCTTGCTGCGTTATCCACAGGAGCTCTTGTACGCTGGCACCGGAGCTGGCAGCATCCATCTTGCAGGCAGGTTGCAGGGCTGAGCTGCCGGCTGCAAAGTGCTCCCAGGGAAAGACTGCTTATCATCCAGCACATCCCGGGTTTCCTGTTGCTGCCAGGTTCCTCTTTCAGCCCAACCAACACCACCTGAAGGGAGCCCCTGCAGTATCTGGGATATCTGCCCTGCAGCCAGGGCTGCTGCCCAGGGACCTTACAGGAGTGGTTTTAGCAGGCAGCCACATCAAAGCCAGTCCAGGACGTTCCATCCCACCACAGGCTTCAGCACTCATGAACGGTGAGCATGACACATCATGACAACACAGATGGCTGCTCCTTGTGAGGCTGGGCAGGCAGTGTGTGCAGCAGGGGACGTGAGGGGCAACGACAGTGCTGCCCCCTCCCACTTCACAGCCACCTTGGGCTTGCTCGAGGCCCTACAGCTGGAGGAATGTTGCAGAAGTCTTCTGATTTTGCACCTCTCCTATCACAGCCCCCACCTCCTGAGGACAAGTGTCCTCAAAGGTTACCAACCCGCCTGGCTCGAATGCCTCCAGCACTGCAGACTCCCCAGTTCTGGCCGAAAACGCTTCAGCGTTCTGGCTGCTGGAAAGGTGCCTCCTTTGCTAGCCCAACTGTACAGAGCATGAACTCCCAGCCCTTGGCTCCCAGGAGGTCTGGAGCGCACCTTTAGCCAGCACAGGGCTACCAACACCCGTCCAGACCTGGCTTTGCTCCGAGATGTCACTCAGCAAAAGCCCTTTTAAAATATAGCAGGCATTCACCCCAGCTGGTCATGGCAGAGGATTTGCACTGGCAGTGTCCTGGTGCAGTGCAGCCGGATTATTAGGCAGCTGTTGCAAACAGCTGGAGCCTTTGGCTTTGGCTTTTTTCCTCATTCTCTACTTGGAGTCAGCCCTTTAGGGAGCCCCTGGGGCTATGTGCATTGGTACCTGGGCTGAGAGCAGAAGCGAGCAGAGGGTCTGGGGGACTCTTGGGATGACACGTGCTCCTGGTCTGGTGCAGGGAATGTGATCAAAAGAGTGGCAGAGGGGTGCAGCCTGTCCCGAGCAATAGAGTCGTGCAGCAGCAGGGGCACAGTGAGCTGTGCATGAGCAGCTGGGATGAGGCTCACATGGACGTGTCCCCATGCATGTGACGGGCATGATGTCCATGTCCACGCAAGCAGCAAATGAGAACAAGTCACCAGGCACTGCTACTTGTGCTTCTCTTTCTTCTTTCACTGCCTTGCACATCTGATTTCTGATCCTCGCTCAGCAGCTCCCTTGGCAGTTCATTCAAGCAGCGATGTTAAGGCTGGAGGGACCCAGCGAGGCCACCCAGCCAACCCCCAGCCTCGGGCCAGGCCCACTCGCACCCCCTTTGCCAGGGAGAAAAGGGGTATTCCCTCCCCACAAGACCCGTGCGCTACGTGCGGAGTGTGATGGGGAAGCGGGTCGCTGCCGGGGGGGAGCTCGCCGTTCACCAGCGCGAGTGGGAGGGCGAACTGGAAAGAGCCTCCTCTCCCGATGGAGCACCACCGCCCAGGCTTGACGAGGCGTGTGCTCCCGCGCCACCCGTACACGCCTTGGGTGCCTCTAACCGCCTGGGACAGGTATTCACGGTCCGGCGGAGCGTGCCCTATCATGCCTTCATGCCACTGCGCTCGACAAGCGCCTCCCCTCCCTGCAGCTGCAGCCGTGCCGGAGCATTCCTCCGCGAGGGCTGGCTCATACCGGGAGGGATGGGGGGCTGCAGACAGCCACCCCCTGCTCCCCAGGTGCCCTGGGCTCTTCCCCACCGCAGCATCCTCATCACCTCTTCAGCTCGGTCCCTGCAGCGAGACGTCCACTGTGGCCACTGTGGCATGGGGAGATGTTCTCAGGAGCAATTTCAGGGCTGCTGTGCAGGCGTGGGGAGCACCCTGGGATGGCTGCGCCCCTTCTTTCGTGTGCACGTGGATGGGGGTGGTGTGACCCTCCCCAACCAGTGCAGAGCAGAGGCCAGATGTGGCAGGGGCAGAGACAGTGCGTTAGGGATGGGATCTCCTTGCTCCATGGAGAGTCACCTTGCAGCTCCTTGCTGAGGGTGGATGGGACTGTGGGGAGGATGGGGTATTCTGGAGGAAGTCAGAGCACTTCCAGATACAACCAAAAAGATGGAGTTAGATGGGTTCTCCCCAGAGGGGCAATGCCTGCAGAGCTGACATAGCCCTGTTCCATGAGAGCCTGTGGAAGGGGAAGGTCCTGCAGAGTGACGCTCTCACCAGGGGCTTGGAGGAGCTCCCTGGCCATGCTGCCAAGCACTGGTCCTCTGTTGTCTTGAAAGTGGGGTTGGGGAGAGGAAAAACTCTGAGACAGGAGGGCAAAGGCATCTTGTGGTGCTGCCCAAGCTCAGAGTCACTTCTAGCTGGGCCTACCAGGTTCATATAAGCACACAAGAGAAGGTTGGCACAGGCAAAACTGAGATGAGGAGGAAGGGAGACATGTGGAGGTCTCCCCATGGGTACCAGCTCTGCTGCCCCACCTGCGCCAAAGCTGAGAAGAGAGACTAGCATCTCTGCAGAGCCCAGCACCCCTGCACTCAGCAGTGGTGAACAGGAGACTGTCCAGCAGCAAAGTCATCTGCTACGGGAAAGAGCCCCGCTCTGGTGGCCTGAGCTGCGCGTGGAGAATGGAGCTATCCCAAGTCACAAGTGCCTTGGAAACACTGCTTCAGTATCCACTGTGGCCTGGGTTCTTGGTTTGCTTTTGAGCAGTAAAATAAGTGACCCAGTGACCCAGCAGGATGGGTGCCAACTTCGTCTGCCAAGTCCTGCTGCATCCCTGGTACCCAGAGCCAAGCCCGGCAGCAGGCAGGAGGTGGGGGTATGGCACGCGACAGGGGAAGCAGGGGAGACGGACCGAGCCCATATGGCTCCTGCACCCCCCAACTTCGTGCCCTCAGGGAGTGCCCCTAAGGGGCCAGCCCGGTGCTGCCATGGGTGCTGTTTGATCCAGGCTCTCCCCGGCTCAACCCAGCTCGTGCGTGCGTGTGTAACCACCTTGGAGCTCTGCCCATCGACCTGCTGGGCTCATACCCCTTTCACCCCGCTCTGGGCCACCTCTCCCCAGAGCAGAAGGGACCGTGCCTGCGGGCTGGCCCCGGCCCCGGTGGGTTGCAGCATCCCGGGGTGTGCCACGTACCGGGGTGCCCCCAGACCCCGCGTGTGCCGGGGCCTGGCAGGCGCTGCTTAAGTCATGTGTTTTGTGTTGGGTTTCTCCCCCTCCTGGAAAGTCCCAGTGCGGAGCGGTGGGGCTGAGCCGACCGCACACAGCTGCGGGCCACCACATGAGAGGAGCCAGCTCCCCGGGGATTACAGAGCCCCGGGAGCCTGGGGAGGAGGCAGGAGCACCCGCGCCATGGCCCTTTCATCTCTCCCCTGCCTCACTCCCCCTTTCATGTCTGCCTCTCTGGCCACGCTCTCTTTTCCTCCGCTGCCTTTGCTCTCTTTGCAC
>NW_010522983.1:0-3166 GCF_000687285.1 Phaethon lepturus
TTCTACGCTTAATGCAGGACCCGTCCCTCCCCCGTCGCAGCCTCCCTCATGAGCCCCCGGGACCAAACTCCAGCCACGGCCCCGACGCTTGAGCAAATACCACAAGCACCCCCGCAGCACTTTCCCCGGGTCCATAGAAGGGGTGCATAGAGTCCCTTGGTGTTTTCCCCACCACAAGCTCTTCCCAGGAGATCCCCTGCCTCGGGCGGCTGAGCCTGCCGGCCCGCAAGCCCAGCCTAGCCCATGGGGCAGTTGTGCAGCCCCCGGTAGCCCGCGGGCCAGCCCCCGTCCTCCCTCCGGGCTGGGCAGCACACGGGGAAACTCGGCCAAAATCGCTTCCTTGCGGCAGCACCTCCCTGGTCCAGCGGGCACAGAGCACGGGAGTATTTGTTTCCACATAACAGCAAAATTGAGAAAGACAAGATGTAACCTAACAAAATCTCCATTTTTCTATTATGTTTTTGACATCGTCATTGTCTGGTAATAAACCTTTTCTGCAGCAGTATCCTCTGCAAGAGCATGTGGCAGGCGTTCTCCTGCTGCCGTCCCGTGCCGGCAGCCCTGAGGGTCTCAGGCATTTCAGCAGCCTGAGTTTCTCCTATTTTAAAGCAGACTTCTCCCTGGAAACTGAGCAAAACTCACCTTGTTGCACCCCGACTGGGCCCAGGGAGCACCTGTGGGTTTCCAGAGACCTGGAAAACAGAGGTTTTTTTCACTTGGCATTTTTAAAGCAAGAATAGTACCATTATTGATTTTCCTAAGGTTAAAACCAGTCACATTGGCTCTCCTTAAGCCCCAACTGTCTGGCAGTTTTACACAGTATGCTATCTCTAAGCTCACACGGAAAACCTGCCCTGGGTAGCACCAAGAGAGCAGTCAGGTGTTGGACAGGCAGGACCCTACTGGTTTCTTTTTTTTCAAGCCCAGTTATCCCAGGGCAGCAGCAGGTGGGGAGCAGAAGGCTCCCACATCCCTGCTGAGCAAGGCAGTGTTCCGGAGGGCACAGCCAGCACTCCTCTGAATCCCAAGTGCAACCTTTCCACTATTCTCTGTGCAGCTGTGCTGTTACCTTTCCACACAAAAGCCTAACCACAACAGAGGAAACCAAAACACAATGCCAGGCAGTTCTAAACACATTTTAAAATAATGAATGGAAATTGTTAAACATCTTAATATAACACCTAACCAGCTTAGCTCTAGACTTCCCTCCCCCACAAAATGACAGAGAACTAAACTTAGATCAACATTATACTGCAACTTTTGCACTGCTTTGTTGACACTTTTCTGATGTTTGTGTTGGCTAGAAGAGGGAGTTGTTGTTCTCGGACTTTTTTCCTGTTGCAGGGCTCTGCAGCAGGTGTTGAACAGACCAGTGATGCCTGGTAAACCACCAGCCTTTGGGCCAGGCACCTGCATGTTTCCAAAGGCCAAGGCAGCCTGGTTTACCTGTCCCACAGGAAAAAAAAGCAACAGCTATATTCTTCTCTTCAATATATTCTTACAGGTACAGTTACTCCTCATCTTTTACCTGCATTAACCAGTAAGAAGGGAAGTTGATCTCACTAGCAGAAGGGAGAATCCACGCAGCTACACTTGTTACAATTCCCATGCTGTATAAATTGCAGCTTATACCCACTTTAGTTTGAAATGCTGCTACCTTTACTTGTTTTAAAGTTTACCGGAGTTAGAACTAAAATGCAAGACTTAGACTTGTGATATGGAATTAAGTATTAGATAGGTAATTAACTTTAATGTTAATTGTCAACAGTGGCT
This sequence comes from Phaethon lepturus, assembly GCF_000687285.1. NCBI lineage: Eukaryota > Metazoa > Chordata > Aves > Phaethontiformes > Phaethontidae > Phaethon > Phaethon lepturus. Next base: position 1,774 of record NW_010522983.1, read on the forward strand.
GTGGCTAAGGTGCTAGAGAGACCCTCTTCCAGGGAGCTGCCAGATGAAGCAGGTCCAAGCAAGCCAGCACAGCTGGGAAGCAGGTACAGGCAAGCGTTTGGTCCCCCATACTCAGCCACAGCAGAACCATAGTCTCCTGCCGTGGACCAGACTGCTTAAATCCATCTGTCTCTCTGCTTACCCTGCACAGCCAAAGTCATGATTTCACTGAAGTCAAGGCAACTGTCATCCCCGCTTTTGCTGCTGACACAGTGGCCCCGGGGCAGCAAAACCCCTATCTCAGCAGAAACCACATCCACAGAGAGGAAGCAAAACAACCTTGACTGGGCTTTTTCACACCCTGAAACAGCCTGCATGATTCAGCTGCTGACCTGGTAGCAACTACATCAGCTCACAGGTCTTTTACAAACGAGTCGGGTTTTAATGCACCTTTTAATGCCACAAACAACCAGTCCCTGTGCAGATGACATGCACAGCACAGGCAGTACCAGAGGAGCCTCCTGCATGGAGCCAGTAAGGAGTCCATCCTGCACCCATGCCCTGCCCATGGAAAGGGGACTGTAAGGGGCAGGTCCTAGGGAGAATTTTGCACAGTACAGCTGAGCCAGGACCCGCCACCGTCAAAAAACAGTTACCCGGTACATCAGCCAAGCTCTCAGCAGACTGCCAACCAGGGCACCGAGTGACTCAAGGGATTGCTGTGAACTACTCACAACTTGAGGGACTCCATTAAATCCTTTCACAAAATAGTTTCATGTCGTGTAACCTTTGTTTTTAATGTTCACAGCGATGGAGGCTTTTGAACCCCGGTCCCTGGCAGGCAGCTTAGCAGGAAGGGGGAACCCAGTCTCCTCACTAACCTGGGGACACACGCTAACCCTCACTGCCTTTTTTTTTTAAACACAACTTATTTTTGCACTGTTCTTTGCTTCGTCTGCCATCGTGTGGCCAGTTAGAGAATGAGAGCTGTCGTTGGCAGAATGTGCAGTCTGCTGTGTGTTAAAACTGGTTTATGGATTTTTAGAACATCCGGTGGAGTATGAAGTCAATAGAGGTGTATTACTTCTCTTCAAGGTCCATCTCACCTGCTGACGAGTACTACAGATTTATCTTTAATGTTATGATGACTTGAAGTAGATCTTGTTAATCCAACTGTTTAGACTGACACCAGCCTGGTTGACCCAGGCTGGATACCAGGTGCCCACCAAAGCTGCTCTATCGCTCCCCTCCTCAGCTGGACACAGGAGAGAAGATATAACGAAAGGCTCGTGGGTCGAGATAAGGACAGGGAGAGGTCACTCACCGATTACTGTCACGGGCAAAACAGACTTGACTTGGGGAAAAAATTAATTTCATTTATGGCCAATTAAATCAGAGTAGGGTAATGAGAAAT
>NW_010522984.1:0-760 GCF_000687285.1 Phaethon lepturus
GAGCCGGGGACGGCGGCCATGAGGTTGGTGGAGGACAGGAGGGGGTTTGGTCATGCCCAGGAGCAAATGCCAAGGGAACAGCGTGTGCTTACCCAGCCCAGAAAACCCAGCGTGAGGACGATTACACACGGTACGGGTGCTTTAGGAGGCAGGGTGTCAGTTTTCCTGGCCCCTTTCCCGCTCACCTTCTTCTCTCCAGAGCCTGCAGGTGCCATCCTCTGAGACGTCCCTTCTCATGGGGATCCTGCCGGGCACGCTGGCTCAGACAGGGTCAACAAGTGACACAAGGAAAGGAAAATCCTGCCCTAATCGCAGCCTTACCTGAGAGGCTGAAGCGTCCCGCCAAAGATAGTTCTTTGGCACTGGATGTGCGCGGGGAAAGGTCAGATCCAGTGATAGGAGACTTCGAAAGCAACCATCGCTGCCCAGGCACAGCCACCAGGCAGCGATGCTTCTGCAGCGAGAAGCTCCCTCAACTAGACCTCTGTAGCATGTGGCTCCTGCAGAGGGATGGAGGAGAGGCCAAAGGGGGCCAAATCCGGACTCTGGAGTAGTCTGCTTGGGGGAAGAACTGCATCAGCACTATGGTGCTACCAGGAGAGCCCTGTCCCTGGTGGCCTGAGAGATGGGAGAGGGTCCATGGGCAAGCCTAGCACAGGTCCAGGCAGACCCTCCTGTTCATTAAATCATCCTACACGAGCCAGAGGCCACCAGCCCGGTGGCGTGGCCTGCCGACACGCTGGTGCTCTCACTCACCCAA
>NW_010522984.1:791-3716 GCF_000687285.1 Phaethon lepturus
GCAAGAGCAGGCAGGAGCTCTGAAGCCTCTTCCCCTTCTGCTTTCTGTCAGCACAGCTCTCTGAGTCATGGTCTCCCCGCTGCCGCCTGCGGAGAGATTGCAGCATCAGGCGATGGGCAGAGGCGAGCGGCTGCCAGCGAGGTTCCCTGGAAGCGTTCAGCGCAACGGAGACTGGGGCAGAATTCTTGCAAAGGGGGATGGTCCCTCCCGGGTGCTCTGCAGTGGGCCCGGGCACTTCTCTCTGCCCTTCAGCTGACAGCCTGTGGACTTGTTACCTCTCCGATGACAGCTTTTTGTCACGGCATTTCATCATTTCTTTTGCTGGGCTCTTCTCAGTGACCCCTCTATCTCCTTTCTCCTCACTCTCCGCCTTTCAGCAGCTCAGAGAAGGAAGGTTGGAGACAACAGTTCAGTCCCTAGCCCTGGATTTAACTCTCCCCAGGGAAGGAAACCTTGTGCCAAGCGTCATGTTGCTGCAAGGAAGCGACTCCGGACTCTGTCCCAGAATGTGCCCAGGAGGCTGGGGACTCTGGGATTAGAGCTGGGCACGCTCCTCCGCTGCACATCACTCAGCCAGCCGGCGCAGGAGGGAATCAGATGAGAGTGTCCTCTTTGAGGGGGTCAGCAGCTGGCTTTCCACACCCTCAGGAAGCTCAGAACCTGAATAAACTCAGACCCTGAGGACAGCACAAGGCTAGGCAGCTCAGCGGGAAGCACAGAAATACCTTTTCCAGTGCACGAAGCCATTTCTGATCTCATTTTCCACACTTGCAACCACCGAAACGATTGCTGGAGCAGAAGAGCTGTCCCAGACCAGCCCAAAGACTCAGCTAGCCTTGGGTCTTGGGTGTCCATGTAGGAAAATTAGATAAGAAAGAGATGAATTAAATGGCATTCCCTCCCTTCCATTCCACCATGTATCAGAGTTTAGCAGACCTCTTTTCTGAAAAGCCAAGCCTCCGCCCTTTGAGTCTCTCCTTGTCACACCCCTGAGCACCCTGCTCTGGATTTGCTTTACCTTGGCAATAAACTTTCTGAGCAAGAGATCCTCAGCGTAGGAACCCTGACTGACCCCTGCACACACTGGCACTGGCACTGACGCATAGACACGCGCACGTGCACCGGTAGGGACACAGTGGGGCACCAACAGCAACCCTCTCCCACCTCTGTTCCATGGATGAACCTGTCCTCCTACCAGCTCCTGCACGGATTTGTGGGCTGGCCCCTGAAGGAAGCAGAGCAAGTGCCCTCCATATCAACTGCCTCAAAACCTCTGGGTTTCTTCAGGGTTTATTCAGGAGTTATCAGGTTCCCCCGGCTTGGGAAAAACAAGCGTCTTACAAACCAGGATGTGCAACGATGTGCGACGCACCGAACAAGGAGGAAAGTTTCTACAGCAACGATAATAACTAACGTCTAAGCTTCTTTCACAGCAACGGTTAGTTGCTTCTTCAGCCCTTGGCACCTCTGAACCTTGGGAGTCGACTCTGCAAAGGATGGTCCCCACTTTCAGGTGATTGCCAATGCTCAGCTACAGCTTTCTTGAGGAACATGGGGCAGCTCTGCAACGCTCGCTGTAGTCTCTTCAGGTATATACCAGATTTCCTCCCTAATCACTCCATAAATGCAACAGTCCAGATTCCCCTCTCTTATCCATCCGCATCAGCAGCTCCCGTGAAGCAGGAGGTATTTCACTGGACTGAGGATAAAGGAGAGGAGAGTCAGGATCTCTCCTATTAAGACCAACTAAAAACCCTGAATAAAGAGCCTCATGATCTTTTGATTTTTTTGTGTGATCTCTGATCTTTTCTTTGAAAACAAACCCCTCCTGGGGGGAGCCCAGCTTCCAGGCCAAGAGCCACCTGGTTGGGAATCCTTTCTGAGATAAATCTCTACGCAGAAATGAAGAGCCAGGAAGCTCTTCAGGGTATTGTTGCTCCTTGTGATGGTCAGACGGTGTGGTTATCTGCCGTGGCATGAAAAACTAGCAAAAGGGGCCAGAAATATTGTGGGTATCTTGACACCTACAGCCAGTGCACCAGATGCTCTCGTTTGCCATTCCCGCTGGAAACTAATCTTGGAGAGTCTCTTCCAGCAAGGTTCGTGTTCAAGAAACTCCATCTCTCTGTTGCTTTTTGAGGGTGACCCATCGTTTCTCCCTCTGGCTTCCTGCTTCTAACCAATAAAATCTTGCAACTCTCCGCCTAATCCCCACGTTTTCAATCAAAGGACAACTCAATGCAGACTTTTTAGAGGATTGTCCTGCCTGCCATGTGGTTTGGTGCCTCAGGCAGTTGCCTCCAGACTCCAGCTGTTTTTATTACCTAAGTGGGTTTGATTGCTCCTTCATTTGTGCCTGAATGAGAGCCCTTGGCACCCTCGTGGGCTTTAATGGGGTCTGTGTGTTTTAGCTACCAATTAAACCCGCTGGCAGCGATTAGCAGCTTCCAGCATAACACTAACACGGAGCAGAGGGGACACGGCTTCCCGGGTCTCCGGGAGAGGATCCGGCGGAAAAGGGACGCGGCTCCCGGCCGCCCCGGGCTCACCCTGAGCCAGCTCCCACACCTTTTCCAGCAGCGGGCTGGTCAAGGCGGCAGATGCTGGTGGGCAGCCGAGGGTGGGTGTCACCCCAAAGTGTGGGTAGAGGCGTTAGGGGATGGCCACCATGCTCCCCCGCTCCCCGTCTGGACCGGCCGTCAGTGTGGGGTGACGCGGAGATGAGGAAATCCGTGCACGGAGGGTCTCCCCCCACCTGGTCAGTGTGACAAGTCGGGGGACCCTTCTCCCCTTCCTCCCTTTCCTTATGGTCCTTCCCAGGGCCTGAGCAGGTGGAAGTAGCCAAAAATGACGAATTTCTAGTGCATTGGAAATTTTAGGCTTACGCTTCAGTTCAGCCCCAAATAGCCCGTAGCTCTCGCTACG
>NW_010522985.1:0-242 GCF_000687285.1 Phaethon lepturus
AGCGTGGTCGCTCCGCTCCACCCCTGGGCCAGCTCACAGCACGCGGCACAAGCAACCAGGAGAGCAGATGGTTTGGCTGGAGGGCAGGGGAGCAGAGCCAGGGCCTCGGCACGGCCTCCTTCCGGTGCCCGGGCACAATGCCTGCCCGGCACAGCCCCAGCGCCGGTGGACTTTGCCCCACAGCAGCACAGGCAGGCAGCGCGCAAACCTGCCTTGCCCCCCGCCCATCCTGCGCAGCTGCG
>NW_010522985.1:329-2009 GCF_000687285.1 Phaethon lepturus
CACGCGGGGTGCAACGCAGCCTCACGGGTCTGACTCAAGCAGTTGGGTAGCAAGTTCTGTAATTGATGTCCTGTCTGCAGCTCAGCTGGTTTCAGGTAAACTGTGCTCGAAACTACCCCGCCCAGAAGGGCTGCGGCAGCCCAGGTGCCCGGTGGCTCTCGCAAGCACATTTGCAGGGTGCGTGGCTGCCAGAGCCAGAGAGGGTCGGGAAAGGCCGTGCTGAGGGAAAGCTCTCCCCTGGGATCACTCCCTCAGCAAGGAGCTGCCCAGCTCCTGTCTGAAGCCACCTGGGTGCATATCAGGAGACACAGCGCTGCAGAGGCCACCAAAGCTACGTGGAGGGATGCATCGAGAGATGTGAGATGCTACAAGCAGCCCAGAGACAGCGGGGACCTCTCTGGCTCGCAGGCATGCCCCAATACATCCAATACCTATCCAGGCAGGGAACAGGAGACTCACTGGCTGGACCCAACCTAAATCCTGCTCCACCCACGAGGGTGTCCACGGGACAGCAGGGGAGCAAGGCCAGGACTAGCAAGAAGATGTTTATTTAACACACCACCCAGCTCATTGCACATCCCCAGCGTGGAGCCCCGAGATGCTAAATCAAGCAAGATGCCTGCAGAGCCTCACAGAAAAGCATGAATTGCAGGCAGCTCTCTCCTCCTGCCAGACTCGTCTTGCACTGGGTCCAGCAGCAGCCTGAAGCCCCTCTGCATGGAGCAGCCATGCAGTGGGAGATGCAGGCTGAGGCTGATGCAGTCTTGGCCCTTGTCATCCTTCCCATGGGGAAGGAGAAGCATCCCCTGCTCCTGCCAGCACCCACCTGCAACAAGCTGTGCAGGGAGAGGATTTACAGGATTATTTTAATTACCAAGTTAAAATTACTCATTAGCTGTCACCTCAATCGCACTGTGGCAGGCAGGAGATGGCAGGAGGCAGGGACCAAGCAGGGGCTGCTCTGGCAGCACAGGACTTGCAGCAGTTAGAGCTGCATGGCTGCTTAACCCCTGCCTGCCCCGTGCCTGGCTCTGGATCAGAAGCGCATCGAGGGCTCAGAGCAATAATCTGCCTAAGAGCTCATCTCTCCTCTAGACAGATCCTGCTGCAGGAATGGTGGGAGAAGACAGGGAGAAGCCTGTTAGCAAGCATTGGTTCAAGGAGAGCGCCCTGAACGCTGCCCTGAGCTGCCCACAGCAGAAGCAGTGCTGGATGCCCGGCATTTCCCTGTTTCCCAGTAGTCACCAGTGAGTCAACCTGGCCAGCAGCTGCCCAGGGCTCTGGAGAGACACCAGCGCTTTCCAAGCGAAGTAGCCCTTGGAAGAGGCACTCAAGTGCAGAGCACCCAGCCCCAGCAAACCAGTGCAAAAGCACCGCTCTCCCTGCAGCACCCTCTGGGCTTCATGATGCAGCTATCACACTTTCTTCCCTGGCCTCCAAAACACCCGTCCACAGAGGTGACGCATGGCCCAGGCTGAACTGTCCCACGCTGCGCTGTGGGAATACATCCACCTGACCCGCCTCTGGCTGCCTGGAGCATGGGGCAGGCAGGAGCGGCGGACCCTTACCGGACATAAAGAGATCTCTTCTCGCTTGTCCGGAGCGAGCCGGAGCCAGAGCTCATGCTGCTGTTCATCATCTGCTCCCTCAGGTCGTGGATCTTTGACTCGAAGCGGCTGT
>NW_010522985.1:2207-2603 GCF_000687285.1 Phaethon lepturus
AGGGGTGGTCAGTGCAGGCAGGAGCTACCCCCGAGCCACCCGCCCCGGCACCGAGCAGGGCGCAACAGGTAGGCGCAGAGAGAGGCAATGACGGCCTGTCCGTGGGGCATCTGGCCCGTGAACCCATCCGTCCCTGCACATGAAGGAGGACGAAGCCAAAGAGACTGCAGCACCCTGTGGGAGTCCAGGCAGGGCACCGGTTGCTCCCAAACCCCTCACAGGCAGCTCAGGCAAGGGCTGCTGAGACCTCTGCTGCTATTGAGCTGCAGCTCAGCGAGGGAACGGTGGACAGGGCTGGGCAAGCTGCTGACCTACAGAACGCTTCAGAATGTGCAGAGAGCCCCTCCAGGAGACCGTCACCCACTGGCTGAAGCAGCAAGGCATGACTGTAGCCAT
>NW_010522985.1:2801-6627 GCF_000687285.1 Phaethon lepturus
AGTCGAGCAAGCGCTGCCCCCACCGCGATGCCCGCCGCCGCGCCAGCCCAACCTTCAGCTGGGTGTAAAGGTCGGGCCAGCAAGCAGAGGGTGGAGGCACGAGCCCTGCTTACCCAGAGCCAACCAGGGAAAGTTTGCCGGGCGGTGAGCAACTAGGGCATCGTGGCACCAGGGAAGCTGCCGGCACCACCACAGTCCACCCTGTCAATTCTCACCCAGTACCCTTGATTTCGTCCCCCGGGCACACCCTGTAGTTACATCCCCGCGTCCCGGCGAGAAGGGACCAGCCTCATCTCTGCTGTCAGACTTGCCTAGAAAGCTTTCTCCACAACCAGTGGTTTAGATGTGGTTTGGTTTTTTTTTTAGGTGTTTTTTGTTTTTTTTTTTTTTTTTTGGTGAATCGAAGCACAGCAGCTCAGCAGCCCAGGCAAGTGCTTGCTTGCAGAGCAGGGCCCCAGCAGCATGGGGATTGTGCGGGCTGCTGCCTGGGCTGCAGAACTGCATCGCGGGAACACCACGCTGCTAAGAAATGCACTGCAGGCTGTGTTCGAGCATCAGCCCCTCACCGTGGCGGGGGAGAGGCAACTCGGCGCAGACGCATGCGGGGCTGGGGTTATGCAGCTGCAGCTTGACATTTCCTGACTCTCCAGCCCCTCACTCTGCAGCTGGACCCACCTGGGCATCCCCCTCCCACATCCAGCTGCCAAATATACATTTTTACTTAAAGGCTGAAAAAAGAGACACAAAAAACCTTGAGCGGCACACAGAAACTCCACACAAAGCCTGAGCATATCGAGAGGTGCTGCATGCCAGGCAGGGTCAGCATCTTAGTGTGGAGGTCACCAGATCCCCGCTGCCCCTTGCTGCCCCATGCTGCGGGCACCCACTGCCCCTGCCTGCCTTCCTGCTAGCAGAGGGAAACACAGAAGCAGCCAGGCATGGGCAAAGCTTATTTTATAAGAAAACTGAATTTTGACACCGAAGCAGCACTTCTGCACTCACCGACCTGCACCAGGGTTTTACGGAGCTCCCGGCAGAGGGAGGTGAGCTTTTTCCTGCTCCGCACCTCTCGCCACACACTGGGGTGGACCACAGCATCTGCGGCACAGCTTGTTTGGCCCCAGGATGTTCATGAGCTCTTAGATCCAAGAGGAGCATCCATCACACCAGAAGCAAGTACAGCTGCTCCGTAAACCCTCTTTGGTACGGAAGGGCTATTTCCCCCAGGGAGCTGCTGAGCACTACAACCCCTGTCCCCAGCCGAGTCATCCCAAACCTCCCCGCACTGGAGGACCCCTGCTCCCTGCCACGTGGGCTCGCATCCCTCCCACAACACCCTTCTTCAAGAGAAGCTGGCGTGGAGGATGCACTGCCCAGGATCGGGCAGGCAGCAAAGGGCAAAAGCAGATTTAGCCACCGCTGGCATCAGGGCAGGGGTGTCAGGAGGGCAACCTTTGGGTGCCACCAGCCAGGCAACCCAAGGGCAGAGATCTCCTACGCCCCTGCCTCAGCCAAGTCACTCCATGGAAAGGCACTTTCCAAATTTTGCTGAAGCAGCCATGCTGCTTGGAGGGTCTGGGAGAAGCCCACGAGCATGATAAAGCACAAGCCATGCTGGATGCAGCAAACTGCAGAAGGACACAGGGGCTGCTCTAGCTTTATCCTCCAGAGAGCAGGGCAGAGGAGCAGCCAGCCCCAAAAGAAAACCCGCCACCTCCCTCCCAGTGCAGGGGAGGCAAGGTTACCCCAGGAGCGAGCACGGGATACTCCCAGCTGCCACCAGCCCCACCTTATCTGGATGCTGGAGCAGCCTCTGAAACAATTACCAGCAGAAACCCCCCAGCAAGCCATGCTCCTGCCTTTGCTCCCTGGCTCACAGCCACCTTGTCTCCGCATCCTGGAAGGAGATCTCCTGAGCAGCCGAAACTCGCCCAGGAAGCTTACCCGTGGCAGCGAGGTGAGCCACGGCTGATCCCCACCTCCCCGGCATTCCCACAGGGCCCAAGTGCTGGACATGCTTATCAAGAATGAAAAATATGCACAGGTGACCTGGCGCCACGCGCCAGGAGGGGCACGACGTTCACTATTCCCACTCAGCAACTTGATAAAAACACCGCTCCACCCTCCGGAGGTGCCCTACAGCTGGGCCTGATCCTGCACCGTGGAGTGAGCTCAGTGCCAGGAGCAGGATACGGCCCCGCACACCTGAGTGCAGGCAGGACGCAGAGCATTAAGATCAGGCAGGGCTCGCCTGCCTGCACTCAGGACCCCCAGCAGCAGCACATGCTTGTGTAATACGGCTGCAAACATACCCAGTGGAGCCAGCAAGATGGCGAGTCTGCAGACGATTTCTGGGCACCAGGAGATGGTGCGAGGGTAGAAGGCACTGGTAGAGGGGGAGTTGCATTGGAAAGCAACCCCTGAGCACACATAAAGCTTCGTGCTCATGTCCTGCTCTCTCTGGCATGCAAACCCACCCGCCCAGGGCCAGGCCAGCTCTGCGGGGCCATCAGCAGAGCCTGGGGATGCTTGGCCATAGGCTCCAGCCCAACCACCTGCAAAATCTACCTCCAGCTCCATCCTTCTCCAGACAGGCATTTTATTGCCCTGACCCTGCACACCTTCCAGCTGCAGGGTTAAAGTACAGACACCTCCCTGCACAGGGCACACGTGCCGCAGGCCCAGGAGAGCGGCCACGGGAAAGCTTTTAAAAAGTCACTGCGAGGCCCTGGCACTTCCCTTTGAGTGGCCAGCTCAGAGAAATGCCGTCACACAAGTTTTTGTATTTTCAGGTGAGGAATATCAAGGCTTTGCTGTGTGGGGCGTGAGGAGGGGGAATTGCCAAACCCAAGCGCTGGCGACAGCAGTGGGCAAAGGTCAGGGGGAGAAGTGCTCGAAGGAAAGGGACCTCATAAACAGCTCAGAGGCACCATCACGGGGAGCAGCCTCCTCCTTCTCCTCGATGGCATGCAGCAGTGCTTAGAGGCACTGCACCAGGCGCAGGTGTTCAAAAGAAAGGCAGGACAGCAGCTCCTCTTTCTATCCTTCCCTGGTTTTGTTCTTTGCTTCTTTCCACTCCTAGTGCCTGGCAGGACCCCATAGGGAGAGTACCTCGTCCCCTGAGACCTGCGCAAGCAGCCTCTCTGCTCCCTTGGCGTCCCAGCGAGGTCAGACGCAGAGCACACGTGCACTCACCCAGCACCCCACGGGCAAGCCCTGCCCGCGCTCACATACAAGACAGGTGCCATCCTCCGCCTCTGCCAGCAGGGAGGAACTTCTCAAAGCCCTCTTCCACCAGCATCTCCTCCTCTGGGCATCCTGCGATCTAGCTCTCCTGCTTTTTCCACAGCCATGATGCACATAGGAAAGGCACACATTTGTTTGGGAGCACACATCCCCTGGAGGGGACCCATCCAGGGTGACCTTTCTCCTTGGACCCCAGGCCTTCAAGCCTCCGGAGTGCTGAGGTCAACTCTCAGGATGTAAGAGTCTGTGTTTCTCAGCAGCAGTGCTGCCTCCTGGGACGGCTGCAGCCCGCGTACCAGGTGCTGCTGCCCGCACATGCCGGCGGCCATCGCGGACCCGGAAAGCCACCAGCTACAAAGCACTGACATTTCAGCCTCAGTCTAAAGGGGTTTCAAAACATTTTGTCCTGTTTGACATTTAGGAACCGATCTTAGTTGGCGTCTTTGCCAAATCTCAAGTGGCAAAGGGAGCCAGAAATACAAGAACATTAAGTGCTTCCTGGAAAGAAAGAAAAAAAAAAAAGCCAAAACAAACAAACCCCACACCCACAGCACACCCCCGAGCGGCACTAACGGCTCCG
>NW_010522986.1:0-421 GCF_000687285.1 Phaethon lepturus
TGCAACAGCAGCGTAAGACCTTTGATCTAAAACCACTTTCCCGATCCCGCAGATGAACCTGGGTTTTGAAAAAGAAATGTGTCTCGATGAGAACCGGTTCGCTTGAAAATATCTACAGAAGGATCACGGGGTTCTCCCCAAAGTGCTCCTGGGGGCACGGTTTTGGGTTTTTTTTGGGGGGACGGGGAGGAAAAAGAGGCAATTCAGTCCAATGTTGCCCATTTTCTACCCTGAAACAAAGTAAAAATAAATAACACTTATTTCTAAGTGTTTTCTGACACTGATCACTGAGTGCAAATGCTAACAGCGAAAGCTTAAGGATTTTAAAGCAGCTGTGAACTTGCCTGGGTGCCCGAGACTGGTTTCCAAACGCTTCCTCTGGTGTTCCCCTCCCCCCGGCCTGAGGCGGGGGGGGGGGGGC
>NW_010522986.1:452-4997 GCF_000687285.1 Phaethon lepturus
AATGGTGCTCTCCATCAGTCTGGGAATTCCTGATCTGATTATTATTCTACCTAATTAAACATCTTGCCTCTCATAATCATTCTGAGAATATTTACTCAAGCATTGTTCTTTTAATCATATTTAGGAAATTCAGTTAAACAAATCTTCCTTGGTAAGTTAAACAGCTCACCAATCAGCTTGCAAAAGCTCTAGTTATAAATAAACATGGTGCAACAAACTTACTAGCACATTGTTGTAGAATCTCTAAACTAGCCCCAGAACAAAACAACAAGCCATCAAATTGGTGGAACATCATAAATACCTCTTTAAAAATGGCAATTAAAAAAACAAGCTAGAAAATTCCATGATGAACCTCGTGCCCTCTTAGAGATGACTGCAGGTGTTACTGAGGGGAGAACAGAACAACAGGAACTAGTGGGAGAGTGAGAAACCCCATAACATAGTACTGACAAATAATTTGTGAAAGCCGAGGAACAGTCTGAACTGAAGGAGATCTCATGCTTGGTGGACAAGAGGCAAATTTTCTATACTCATTATATTCTATATTCACCAAGCGTTTCTCATTTGACAGTAACAAATGTTACTTAATCAGTTGTAGAAGTTGAAAGAGTCTTCTGTTACTGCAAGTGCTATTATAGTGGGACCACTGATGGACAGGTAGTACTAGTATTTAAACTACTGCATCGCGATGAATCCCTCGGGGGAAGGATCCCTTCTCAGGGAAGGCTGAGAGTAGAGACAGTCTTCAGGGTTCATACAAGGCATGAAAAACAAAAATCTGGTGTTTGCAGAGCTTTTAAGATGCAGTCTGATGAATGCCTGGATAGCTGAGGCTAAAAAAAAGGAACCTGACTGCTGTTGTAAACTTATATATGAGAGAACATTTGTCCTGAAGCCTATTTCTAAGAATGGTCAGATTTGTACCGGGTTTCTGTTGATAATGATTTACAAATTAATTCTTTCATATTTGTCATCCTTTACTTGACTATTGCAGCAATTAACTAATCATGAAAGATAAAGGGACTCATGAAGAGTACAGAAACTTGCTTTTTCTTTTGCCATATCAACTTTATTTTGCACAGTAGCTTCATAAGTATTATATATATTAGTTATCAGAAGTAAATATAAGGTATAAAAATATTAGTAAATGTAAGATTGAAATATAGGATAGAAGAATAAGGTCAAATACTCTGAAAAAATAATAACAAGTTATAAAGGGTGTTAATAGCAACCATCAGTTTGCCTAACACCTGTAATTATTTTTATTACTCTCTACTGGCTAGAACTCTTGAGGTCTTTCAAGACTCTCTCAAAATTCCCTGATTTGCAGCACCCCATGATTTTGAGCAGAGAAAACTACCTTAGCCTTGTGAAGTGGCTTTTCTCTGTCCTTGAAATTCCATTCAGTTCTTAACTAAATGTTAAAAATCACCATTTATGTTTTCTCACCTGCATTCCTTACTATAATTTTTGGTAAAGGGCCAAAACAGTAAGTAGAATACAAAAACCACTAAAGGTTGAATTCATATTACTACAGCTTATGTCAGAGTGCACAATGGAATAAAACCAGAAAGGAAAGAAAGGGAACGAGCTTCTGATGAGAAAATCCCACCCTGCTTCAGCGCTACAAGGAGAAGAAACCAGATAGAGCTTTTCCCCCATGTTCTTCCTTGCCAGACTCGGAATCCAGCAGGTAAAGCCTATTTCATGTATCTGTATATACATACATATGTACACACATCGGAGAGCACCTGAGGAACTGAAGCAATCCCAATCACCCAGAGAAAAGAGAGAAATGGGCCAGGCACTTTGTGTCTGACGTGGTTCTATCTTCTCAGCTTCCCTATCGAGGCACTAGACAGGCAGCAGCTCTGCCAGGCTGGGGTGAAAGAGAAGAAAGCTGGTTCATTTCCCTTAGCCTCACCTAGACCCCACCTTATACTATGTGATGCCTCTTGCCTCTGGAAAACAAAATTCTCCATCTCTGCTAATCCAAAGTAGGTGACTGAGAAGGTTTAGCTGTTAGTACGGAGTTGCAAGGTTAAGTCTGTGCTAATAAAGCCCAGTGAGCTACTGTTGTAAAATACAATCTTTGATTGCTTATATACCCTTAGATTTCCTATCCTTCATACAATTGTGTTTCTCCACAGAACCCATACCTCGTTCAGTGAATAGAATAAATGTAAAGGAGGGTGCCATTAGGATGCACAGATAACTTTACACCTTAGATTTCTTAACTTTCTAGTTTTACACTCTTAAAAAAAAGTTGAAGTGACCTGCACAATCTTTTTTACAGTTTGTTAACAAAATCAGAGACCACAGCATATCACAAATTCTAAACTATAACTTTGTTCCCAATGGAAATGGAGTGTTTCTCTAGGGAGTATTATAGTATTTCTTACCTACTAAGGGAAACTGCTACTGAAGTGCTCATATTGACTAGGGTCAACTGGATGAACGTATTAGTGGATAAAATACCTACAGCTGCTCTATTGTTTGGTGATCACATTGTCTAGTATAGCCTACTAAACACCAGTGGGTAGGTTTCCTAGTACTGAAAAGGTGACTGAGGTTACCTGGCTTGTCTAAGGTGACACAGTTAATCACATGCAGGTGCTGGACAGGAACCCATAGGTGCTCTGTGGCAGTTTAAAACACCTTGAGGGCATGTTGCTGCATTCCCACCCATCCCCCACCTGTATGCTGCCACTGCTCCCTTATGACAACTTCGGTGCTGATCTGAACTGCCAGGCGAGATGGTTAACCTGCTAAGGGGTATTACACTAGGCAAAGACCTTCCTGGTAACATCAGCTTACATACTGCTTGGGTCTCTCAACTGCTGCACTGTGGGGTCAGAGAAATGCCTGACCCAGCTCAACAGATGCAACGGGGATATGCAAGAGAGAGTGGACAGGACTGTGGCGACACCAGCTTAGATCAGTTAAAACATTATGTAACAAGACTCTAAGTCCCCATGCTCTAACACCTAACTATCATAAATGATAGTAAGAAACTTTCCCACAGTACATGTATGCTTGTGTTTTATAACTTCTGTGTTTTACAAAGATAAAGCTATCTTACAGCTTCTTCTTTCATTTAAGTGTCTCTAATATATTAAGTGCAACTACTCTGAATAAATTTCATCACAGGAAAATATTCTCTGACCTTTGGATGCAGTGTAGCATTATTGTGATTTTTAATAACCTACAAGCTTCTGCAGAAGTGTTAACCTCTGCATTTAAAGGTGCTGAGCAGTTATACAGCTAGACTCATAGTAAAATTATTTAACAATATAAAGGATTGAAAACGGGGCGGGGGGGGTGTTGCTAGTTGTTTAACACTTGTTAGTATATCGGAAGGGTGGAGGAAGAAAGCAAACATTAAAAATGTTTTCTTATTTAAGTGCATGCATACTGTCTTGACCCAACTAACTGTGAATGGTTTGCAACTATAGCAATGGTTACAGTAGCAAAAAGGTATTTATGTCTTTCTTTCCTGTTCTAAAAACATTATCTTTAAACACTGGGAATACAGCCATTAGCATAAGGCTTAAAGAACTAATGTGCAGCAAAGAAGAAAATGATAAATAATTACAGCAATTACATTATGATATGACACATCAAGTCCCTATTGACTAGGGCTTCAAATTACCAGTTACTACACTGTAAATAAGACTGGAACTCTTTTTTCTTAATGGTAAATTCCCTCTCTTTATAGTTCTGCTGCCAGCTAGAAATAGCAATACCAAGCAAAACTTTCACACTACAGATATTAACACCAAAAAATACATTCACGATACTATCAAATACTGCTATATCTTATGGGCAAGGAGTTATCAGGTTTCAGGGGGCATTTGGTAAGATGGGAACCTATTTCCTTCATGGCCCACTCCTCCTGACTTTCATGGATCCATACCTTGCATCTCCTTGCCTCCCATTTTTGATAGGATTGTACTCTTAACCGTACACAGGTACATCTACTTTTGAGTATCCTTCTGCTCAAGCAAGAGAGAAAAATGGTTAAGACATAAATGCACTACATATAAACTAAAAGGCATATGCCTTTCACAGATGTCTCTGCTTCTTTCCATTTTTACGAACTTTTTTTTTCAAATGGGGCATGTAGAAAACACCTGCTGGTAAGTTATGTTACCTCTTTCTCTTGTTAGGGCTCTGTAGATCTGGTTTTTCTTTGGTTTACATGCAGTAATCTCCTCCCTCTACCACCTTTAACTCTTTTATTAACTTTTTAACTACTTTTTAATTTTTCTTTTCCTCAAAGGCCAACTCTCACATTGGTATGTGGCCATCATCTGCACGATTGCCTTCAAAAGTCTTGAGTTTTGCTTTGTCGTCAAAGTCAACTTTGTTGACTTTCTCTATTCTAAGTTCTTGATCATTTATCATGGCTGCCCTTGCTCGTGTCTAACCTCCATTTGAACATCACATTCCTATGAACTACTTAAATTAAAGCCTTGAGCTCATACTTTGTTTCTCTTTTGTTATGGCCAATATATATTTATTATAGACAGATATTTATTTATA
>NW_010522986.1:5024-10321 GCF_000687285.1 Phaethon lepturus
TTATATATATATAACTTTCATGTAGGTATTATCTGCGAATCTATACTTGCTTCTTACTGTGTTCACCTACTGGTCAAATCTTTTATTGGTCAGTGAAATAATTAAGAACATCACTTACACCATTCATGACAAACTAATCAAATTACTTACTAGCCTCTACCTATCTTAATGCTGTCTCTAAAATCTTCCAGTGTTTCTCTGTTAAAAGGTTGAATAGATATGACAAGAGTACACCTCCTTATCTTACACACATCATAACCACCTCAACATTACTTTTTACAGGCAAGTTCTAAAGTGAGTTTTCAGTTACCCAACTAATTGCAGTGGCAAACCCATCTCAAACAGCCATAGTTTATGAACCACTAACTGAAATGATCCAATAAAATAAATAAATATGCAAGGAGAAAACAACTGCGTTCTACACCTTAATGACTTTGATTATGCCTTGATATCCTCACCTCTTCCACATCTAAATTTCAACAATTTTATTTGTATTTCTTATACTATTTTTGTATTAACCCTTTCCAGGAAAATATTTGTGTGTGTGTGTGTGTGTTAAAACTTTCCAGGGTATCTAGTTGTATCATTCAAATGATAGTCAGCATAGAAAATAATCAATATTTATATATACCTCTCGGCACTCCCAAATTGCTCTAGCTCACAGCAAGTTTCCTATTAATTTTGACCAAAAGTGAGAATAAAAAACAATATACAGACTTCAAAAAGTTGAGGTACATCTAGGTGAGGTTTTATTCTGTCACAGTGCACTTCACTGTTAATTTCATAAAGTCTTAAAATTCAGAGCTTCACAGTACTCTCATATCCAAGCATCGTCCTATGCCCATTTCACAGAGATAAGGAAACATTAACGGCTTGATTCAAGTTACACAAGTTTGTGACAGTCCCAAAACCACATTTTAGATTATAACATTAGCTCTTTGCTTTCTCAAGAAATCATTTATCTCTAAGTGGCAACAAAATATTTTCAACTGGGTGCCCACAGTCAGACACTTAAATCCATGCTGAGATGCATAATGATTAGGATTATCAGAAGTGAGCAGCCACTAAAATACCTACAAATCAGTGGTGTATGCTGACTTCTAGGCATGCTGCTAAATGAACTTCTGTTAAAAGCTAGTGATTTTTTTTTTTTGCTCAGGAAACACTGTTTGCAGAAATCTGAAGACCTAATGGCCATGATACATGACACATTTAAAAGTACCCAAATTTATGATCTTTGAAAACTGGAAAAATGTTATTCATCTGTGGTTAGACTATTCTAGCTTGGACAGCAGTTAACAGTTGCATAGAAAGGTATATTCCTCAGCTAAATCCCATTCAGAGTACTTACAAACGTGGAATCAGAAGTTCATTACTTTCCTCACAAATGCTAAAAAGTTTTTCATTTTACAACTCTTACTGAAGAGCTGAAAAAAGGCACAGATATTAAGTAAGTCCTCAGGCAGAATACAGCTCTAAGCAAACCAGAATATTCAACACAGCATAGTTTATTTGCACAGATAATCAACCAAGACTTTTTCTGGTCTACAAAACTGGGTGCTGGCTTACTTGTGATAAGCTGTAGAGTACTGTAACATGTCAGCTCATGCTTGGTGGCAACAGGTTTGTTTTCCAAGATTGTGTAATCCAAATTCCTTTTCTAAGAGATGATTTTGAGAAGCACTATTAAATGGAATAATTAATGAGAGCACAGAATACTAGAGAAGTAAACTTTTTTTTTTTTTTGCTTGTGGTAAGCTTCAAACATTAAAAGTATCAATTTATGAAGAACAAATATGATTTTAGGAATGGGAATTCCTGCTAGTGCACTAAGTTTCTGCTTACGTTACAATCAGGGCAGTGTACCCAGCTGTAGCACATGACAGAGATTTTAGGAACACAGTTAGGGTCACATTTACAATACAAATCGGGAATGTGTTGCAACTGCATTCTTTGATTTGATTGTAATGTAGATGACTGTAAGGCTAATTAAACATCATCTACTGTTCACAGGAAAAACCACCAGCTGTTGCTTAAGCACAGTTTAAAGACAGTTTTATATGAAACAGGTTATGACATGGTTTCACCAACCAACAAGGACTGAGATTTTTCCATGTTATAACAAGACTCTAGAATTACTTTAGCCTCGTTTTAAACGCATTCAAAATATGTTTAATACAGGTCTAGCTAGCAAGGCGCTAAGGCACTTCAAAATTCATTGCACATAGCTTCAGATAACACTGACATAATATGTCTCCTGTATTTTGAGCTAGATAAAATCAGTTTTCTTCTGCCGACAATTAACCATTTGGTCAAGTTGAATGGTGTTGGGCTTTATTTTCTCAAGCATTTTGAGACAACATTCAGGCCTGTCAAATCCACAATTTGGAAAAAAATAAAATAATGTCTCTCTACTATACAGTGCTTTCATCTGCAAATCAAAAAGCACCTTCTTAAGATCACTATCATTATCTCAATTTTCAGAGAAGAAAACTAAGACACAGGGATGTGCTGCTACATGCCCAAGATCAGCCTGAAGACTGGTAGCTAAGGTAACTGAGATACAGTCCTATGTCAATAAGTTATTTCCCATCTACTTTACTATTTTGTAGAGCATCTTAATATAATAATCCTGATGAAATTGTAGAAGGAACCAGTATAAAAATTAACTTATACCAGAGCAGAGGGAATATTTTGGAGGTAAATTCCATACATCATTACAGCAAGTCAGTAAAGTCTCTAAATATAATTTAGAGTTGTCACCTTTTCAGAAAAAAATTAAATTGGTGTAATGTGGTGTGATGTACTGTAATGTAGGCATCTAGCCTACATATGATGGATAGAAGATTAACCGTCGAAGTTTTCTGGACAAATTTGACCCAGCACAGGGTGTTGGAACCAAATCAATGATTTCTATCATTTGAATATCCAATTTTTGAAACAGCATGAGGAACATTTAATCTAGTTTTAGTATTTTATGAAACCACACCCCAAGCAGCAGGTAGGAACTGTTGGTTTTAATCCCAGGATCGTATACTCCTGACAATTTTTGGGGAACAAAGATGTATGTAAAGATTCCAGGTTTCAATGGTCCTAGAAAGTGGTAGTAGCACCAACACAACAGATTTCCTTATGGAACACTCTTTGCAGTAACTACCTATAATCTCTGGGAAGCTTGGTTTTTCTAAAGCACCTACTGCTACAATCTCTGAGAGTCCAATGTAGACATTAATCACCACATTAAGTAATCTTCTGACAAAGTAATTACCTTCACCATTCCCAGTTTCAGGAGCTTCTCTTGGTTGGGCATAAGTTTGAAATACATTTACTTTTGCAGAGTTTGTTGAGCTGACCTTTTAGTAAAATGTCTTCCTGACAAGCAGTCTGGCTTTACTTATTCTAGCTGGTTTTATTTCTTCTAGGGGACCCCATCCTGCGGGTAACCAATACATAAAATCTCTCCTCCAAATCTTCCTGTCCATCAGCATGTTTAGGCTTCTTGCAATATTATTTCATTTGCAGTTAAAGTCATTAAATAAAGTTTACTTCAAATGCAGAGAGACCTATGAAAGTAAAAGAGACCAGCTGCAAACCAGGAATTCTACTAAAAGACTTAAGGTAGCCAGCACACCACCTTGAGGCACAGATGCAAAAATCAGTATTTATTGTCTTTAAAACAACACCCTTACACCTGCGCTAGCATGGGGAAAACCTGACGGGAACCAAACAAGTTAAACCCTAGTTTTGATGCATGCGACCCTCTCATGCAACTTTCCACTCATTAGGGGAAAACTGTTTTCTGGCTGTCATGGTTTAGCCCCAGCCGGCATCTTAGCACCCTGCAGCTGCTCGCTCGCCTTCCCTCACCCCTCAAGTGGGATGGGGGAGAGAATCAGAAAAAAAAATTAATGGGTTGGCACAAAAACAGTTTGACAGGACAGCAAAGGAAGAGGAAATAATAATAATATTACCGATAAAGGAATATATATAACAATAAGCGATGCACAATGCAACAGTTGCTCACCACCTGGTGATCAATAGCCCGTCTCTGAGCAGCGACTCCCACCCCGTCCGACTCCAGTTTATACACTGAGCCTGACGTTACATGGCAGGGACCATCCTTTGGCCAGGCTGGGTCAGCTGTCCTGGCCGTGCCCCCTCCCAGCTTCTTCTGCACCTCTCTGCTGGCAGAGCGTGGGGAGCTGAAAAGTCCCTGACTGAGTATAAGCACTACAACTACTTAGCAACAACCAAAACCATCAGTGTCTCATCAACATTATTCTCATACTAAATCCAAAACACAGCACTATACCAGCTATTAGGAAGAAAATTAACTCTACCCCAGCTGAAACCAGGACACTGGCATAAAGCTGAACTGTATAAAATTCAGAGCGCAGCGGCTCTATGATCCATCTTATCATCTCATTCTCACACCTGATGTTTCTTCCATGTTGTTACTCAAAGCTCTGTATCTACACGTGGTCAAGTGTAATTCAAGTTAAAATTTTCAATGTCTCTTCTCAGTGCCTCAGTGTAGCCATATGTAAAATGGGGATAATTACTTACTTTATTAAGGTGTGGTGTTTGTAAAATGTTTGTGAGTCTCAGATGAAAAGGACTTTCCTTGCAAAATGTAATTATAATATTATTATGCCAGAGGTAAGACATAGGCCTGTGATTCCACATACAGTGTTTAAATACAATTACTTATCTATCAAAATCAAGAATCTCTGCTATTTCTCCCTCTCTCAGCTCCTGATCCTCTTGCCATTAATAATCTGAGTAATCCTGACTCCAACAAATCTGTTCATGTACTCCTTCAGTAAGGTGTACAAGTAGCAAAAAAGCACTGCAATTCAGAAATAGTTATCAATTCTCATTTATCACTATTTTTCATAATTTCTCATGTTTGTAAGAGTCCTTAAGTTCTGGTGTCACAGTTTTAGAGGGATACCTCCCTTTGACATTTCTGCAGGTGCCCACTGGTACCAGAAGTATTTGCATGCACTTCTTGGAATGTGGCTAATCATAAGTAAATGTAGTCTAAGGCAAAAATAATTTTGCAAGTTGTCCGTCAGCTATGGAACGCAAGAACATCTACACGTCATTTCTAACACTCATGCCGTTCTTAAGCCTACTTGGTCTGGTGTGACCCACTCAACATCTCTTGGTAGCCCCAGCCTTCCCGACAGTACTCGTGGCTTCCTACAGCGAGGCAGGCCCTCTCCTAGGGCAGACATCGGAAGGGCTTTCCCACACCTGCCAAGCACCAAGCCTGCGGGCACGTCACGCAGCTG
>NW_010522986.1:10337-10707 GCF_000687285.1 Phaethon lepturus
AACTTCGGGCTGTCTCCCGCTGCCTCCCCAGCAAGGCCACGTGCTGGACGGCGGCACCGCAGGTGTTTTTCCCTCACGCCTCCGTGCGGCCGCCCCCTGCGCAGCTGGGGGAGCAGGGACAACCTCCCTCCTCGAAGCGAAGGTCAGGCAGCGAGCGGGAGGCTGAAAGGGCTGACGCGGGAGACGCAGGAGGAGAAACGGGGCCGTGGCGCAAGACCGAGGGCGATGAAGTAGGGGGGTAACGGGGAAGCAGGGTGGCACCTGCCTACCTACGGGAGAGCTGGAAGGGGAGCGCAGGAGTTTCCAGGCCCACGCGTGGGAAGCCTGCCTCAGCACCGCTCCTCGCTCCCCCTGGGGCGGGGAGGCTCCC
>NW_010522987.1:0-33891 GCF_000687285.1 Phaethon lepturus
GGTTGGGTGGTCTGTGACAGACTCCCAGCAGCGTATCGGCCTCGTTGGCCTTCCCCTCATCCTTACCCATAAGCACATTTCATGTCGTTTTAACTTTTGTTTAAAGCTACCATAATCCCCACCCCACCTGCTCCCCTTAGGATTATTTCTGAGTGGGATTTCTCTCTTCCTTTAATTTGCAGGACTGACTGGAGCCTCACTTGTGCTCCTGTTTTGAGGGGCCGCAGACAGGACGCGCCGGCTGGGCTGGTGCTGAGGTCCTAGACCCGAGGATGGGAGAGCTGCAGCTGCTGTTCCCCCATAAAGCAGCACTATGCAAGGTTGTCTCCTAAAAGCCCGTACATAAAGGAGCAGTAAAGGATATAAACTTTTTTTTTTCCTCTATAAACCTAGGGAGATTTAAAAGTCATTGGGAAAATGTCCAAAAAAGAAATGAAGTGTTTAATAGTGCTATTTTTGTCCCAGACTCTCTGAATTCCTCACGTCTTCCCCTCCTCCCCTCTCTTCTCCTGATTCGCGCTTTGGGATTAATAAACCAATTCAAGTGCAGATTTTGACCCTGAAAGGTTGCTTCTCTCTTTGGCTGAAGTATATTCCCCTCTTGGCCAAGCTGTGGCCTGACCTTGATTTCCAGCTTTGTGGCACCCAGGGAGTTTGAGGGAGCGGTGCTGGAGGTACCGCCCGCCACAAACCAGGACGGGCTTTCTGAAGGTGGGTCCATCACCCAGCTGCAGAAATGGCCAGAGGGAGGTCACATTGTCCGACTGCAGCAAGAAGAGATGGTCACAACAATCACTCCTTGTGCTGCTGGTCTGTGAACTTCATCCCAGAGATATGTGATTGTGTCCACACACTTCACTAGATTCAAAGAGGGATCCCATGAGCCTCTATCCACAACATCTTTAATTTCTCCTCAGCAAATTCAAGGTTCAAATAGGTTTAAAAACGCATCATGAAATTCCTTCAGCCTCCCCATGAGACAACGGCCTGGCGCAGCTGGTGCGAGCAGCGTAGCACGGGGAGCATGGCATCTCCAGTCTGTGCTCTTCTGCCTTTGTGTTGACCCTTCCATCTTTGCCTCCCGATGTCGGGCTGTGGTGGCCCAGCAGTCCTGCAGCATTTTTCCTACAGGTAGTTTTAACTCAGCCTGAACTGCTAGCAGGAAGACAGGAAAGCCCTCATTTACACGGGCGCGAGACTGAGACCAGGCTTCTCTGAGACCTTTGCCTCTCTCTTGCAGAGCTAACGTGTCTTTCCCCATCGGCCTCCTAACAGCCTTTCCACGGCAGATGAAGAAAGATCATCCCTTCATTTCTTCTCATCTGGGACAATTTTTTATTGTTTTCTTCTTCAGTGGTTCTTACATTTCAGTTTTCAGCATATTTTCTCCCCTGTGCTGATACAGTGTCCTTTAAATTCCCTACTTTCCCCAGAGTATTCATTAAAAATATTACAATTCAAAATATGATTTATGATCTCTTACAAAATCAGTGAAGGTTTCTGTGACATCTGTATGATCACATTTTAGAGAAAGAACAAATCTGCAGTTTGATGCTGAATGTTGCACTGTCTGCTTTGCACTCGGGTGAATCCGGCAAAGACCAGCATGGGATCCCACTTTGGTAGGACGACAAGGCGGTTTCTCCTGTCTTTTAGCTCTCCAGAGACAGGCCAGCCCAGGCTGTAATCAGGTTCCTGCTTGTTTTAAGCATTGCTTGAATTTTTCAGCAAGTTTCCACCAATGAAAGCAACTCAGTCACAACAAGACCATAGAATCACAGAATTTTTTAAGGTTGGAAAAGTCCTTTAAGATCATCAAGTCCAACCATCAACCTAGCACCACCATGCCCACTAAACCATGTCACCAAGTGCCACGTCTACACGTTTTTTGAACACTTCCAGTGATGATGACTGCACCACCGCCCTGGGCAGCCTGTTCCAATGCTTGACCACTCTCTCTGTAAAGAAATTTTTCCAAATGTCCAACCTAAACCTCCCCTGGCGCAACTTGAGGCCATTTCCTCTCGTCCTATCTCTAGTTACTTGGGAGAAGAGACCAACATCCACCTCACCACAACCCCATTTCAGATAGTTGTAGAGAGAGCCATAAGGTCTCCCCTCAGCCTCCTCTTCTCCAGACTGAACAACCCCAGTTCCCTCAGCAGCTCCTTGTAAGACTTGTACTCTAGACCCTTCACCTGATGTGGAGGTCATGGTGATGGCTGGAAGGACCCCTCTCACGTGGTTTCTAGAGTCTGATTATGGTGAGAAAATAAATCAAGTTTATATGGCCATCTGAGCGAAGAAAACTGGAGCGTCATGATGTGCAAATCGCTGCGGTGTAATGAACATGGGAGAAGCCTGAGCGAGTTTGTTTTCATGCAACACTCCTCTATAACGTATCCCTTGGAGGAATTACTAACCCTATGCCAGAGGGACAAAGACAGAGTGTCACAGTTCAGGAAGAGAACATTTCTCTTGTTTCAATTAATCTACATGGTTTCTGAGGATTTTCCTTTCCTGAGGTCCCTCTTGCCTAAGTGCCTAGTGTATGGCTGTGCTCCTTTGCAAGCTCTGCCGGCAAACACGTCAGCAACTCGGGCCCTCAGGACAAATTACGGGCTTACAGCTGTTTACGTGAGCTCAGGTGTGAGAGGTCTGTGTATCTGGAGGTGAAGGCCCCAGCTTCTGCTCCCCCCAGACCAGCGTGGGAACAGCATAAGGATGCATTTTGCCACATGCTGCTCAGAGCAATCCTGCAGGAGCATCTGCAGATTTCATCTGCCACGAGTCCCAAAGCCTGTTGTTCATCAGCACAATGAAGCAATTATGGTAATACCGGTTATTGCAGCCAGGAAGGCAATAGGGCTGCACTGCATTTGGGGAAGATGTTACAACAAGCTGGTACAAAGGTGGCGATGATGATCCATCAAAACGGTGCTCACGGACATGCCTTATGGGATCTGCCTGTCTTGGGGTCATCTGCAAGCTTAAAAGATGTAAAATAGCCCTCTATGGGCTGCAGGGACACTCCCGTTATGTTTTGTGTTGAGGCTTATTCTGTGGTAGGGCTAGTCCTCAAAGAGTGAACAAGAAGGTCACCATGGAGGCTTTCAAGCTCTGAAGCTATATTTTGCTAGGGCACAAAATCAGAACATCTCAGGTCTGATGGTTGCGATGGACTGAAGAAGATAATCCACAAACAAGTCTCCCCCTTACTTGGTAGGCCTTATTTTTCCTCCCATCTTGTTCTCGGTCCAGCAGTTTTTGGTGGTCCCCAGTTTCCACCAGCCCCATGCAGTCACCTCCCTCTGCGCTCCTAGGAGAAATCTGATTTTCTGGCGCCTCTGTGGTTTGGGTGGGTGTTTGGTGCTGGGAGCCCACCAGTCTGCCTGGCTCCTTCTCCGGCTCCTCAGCCTCTCATGCTCTGTTTCTCCTGGCCAAGAGTACTTGGCTGCTGCCATGTCCCCTTCGCTCCAGGGCAGCAGTCGGGGGAACCGGCATCGGTTCTCTTTCTGCTGCCAGCAACAGGTTGTTAAACAAAACACACCATGTCCACACCATCAGCTGCAAACAAGTAACAAACCAGATACCAGATACAGGTTCTGGTCATGGGGCTTTCAATCTGTGTGTGTGCCTGTGTGTTAGTATTCTGGCCCTGTTACTATTTCAGGGTCAGGCTTTTTATTTCTGGGAGAGAAAAAAGGAAGTAAATTCAGCAACAACTCTGCTCACAACATGAAGTAAGGAGCTGGTTTTTTTCCCTGTAAGCTTTATATCTTTTCAGGACTTTTCAAACTAAATGCTTACAAATCGTATCACCTTTTGTCAGAAGGTTGACATGGAAAAAAACAACTAATTTGGAGTTTGCAGCTTGCTTTTGTTATAAGTTACACTCTACTTGACATAAATTTCAAAGTCTTGCTGTAGCATTGCAGCTTTTACAGGACCTAGGTAGATGTCAAAGATATTTATAGCTGATTATACTTTGCAAATTTGAAGTTTTGGCCTTTGTTCCTTTTGGACTGGGTGAGAAGGCAATACAATAATTCCTTCAGTCCATTCTTCAGCAGATATAAGGGTATATAAGGTGGTACAAATTATCAGTACTTCATATTCTGCTTAAAGCTAATTTGGGATAGATTAAGACTTAAATCTTCTGATTAAAGCTTAATGAAATGTGAGAAATTACAGAGTTAGGAGAAATGGGAATGAGTCTCTTGTCTTTGCGAATGCAGATGACCTACAGTATACTTTATAAATTATTTCTGTTACATTACTTTAACTCGTGGATTTTCCAACATTTATATTGAGAGACTTGGCACTGTGATTACCTGGAGAGTTAGGCGTTTGGGAGAGAAATAAAGGTATTTTAGTTTCAGGGTAAAACAATCATCCTTAAGTAATACAGACACTTGTTTGCCAGACTTGCCTCAGGAGCTGAAACTTCCTCTTTGAATATTGTTAGGAAACGAATTAAATCTCAAAGATGCAAGTAGAGGTATAAAACATAAATGAGAACCATATTGTAAGCCAAAGTTTTAACAGGAGTTGCACAGTGTGTCACCATTCCAGTCCATCATTGTCCCATAGATCATTTTCTCTTGAATTATCTTCATTTGGGTTCTGTTTTGAAGTAGAACACCCAAACAAAATGATTTAATGTTTGTGTAATATTTTGAAACTTACCTATCTAGATGCCACAAACCCCAAATAATTCCCTCTCCTGGTTTTTCTAATGCAGTGAAGTGAAAAATTACGGGAAGAAATACAACTGACATTCCCTACAGAGATGTCAGATAACGTCTTTGCTACATTATCCTCCTCTAAAACGTGCTTCAAAGCTGGAGCTGTTTGAAGCCGTGCGACAGGTCATCCTCTGCGACAGAGGGTGCGCCCAGAGGGACGGGTGACTGTTCTTTCCATCCTGGTGACGGTTGTAGGGGGGATCCAGCATCACCCCGCGGCTGGCGCAGAAAAAAAAGGCTGCCGCAGCCGCAGACGTCCTCCAAAATCCCCCGCCTGCCATCCGGTGGGTCCTGCCAGCTGGGGCGTCTCTGGCCGAGGCTGTGGCTCCCCAGACGGACTGTGCTTTGATCTCCCTTGCCGTGGTACGGAGCTGGGTGATGTGGCGGGAAGTCCTGCAAAGCCTTTGGAGCTGGGAGGACAGCGCTGCTAGTTTTATTTTCTACAAAAATGCAACTACTGAGTTTTGATCCCTCTGAAATGCAGCCTGTGTTGGATGAGGCAGGGCAAGGGCTCTTTGCAAGGTGATTTCCAACCCAGCTGGTTGCCCGGGATCACGTCAGCTCAGTAATCAGGGTTTCTACAGTTTGGGATCAAAGGCACTGGTGGTCTCCAGCTGCTTTGCACTGTGCTGGCAATGCAAAGCAGCCGTAAACTTGACTTAACGCAGAGAAGTTCGTTAGGTTCGTGTGCGGCTTTGCATCGCCGGTCGGAGCATCCCAGTGAACCTGGTGCTGTGGGGCACTGGGAGAGCTCTCGGTATCTCTACCTCTTGTTTCCAGGTGAGGTGTTGCCAAAACCACGTAAAGGTTTTCATTCCCCTGAGCAAAAGTCAGTGCTGTTCAGAGAGCCTGCTTCAAGGCTCGGCAAAGGTGCCTGGGCGTCCCTGCCAAGGCAGATCGGGATGATTTTGTACCTCCTGAGCCTTCTGAAACACCGGGCAGGTTACGAGGCAGCTGCCTGAGGAGGTGGAAGCTCCTGTGGCAGGAGTTAAGCGGTGAAAACTCACTTAAATTTAGACACAAACGCTGTACTCAAAGTGCGACTCCAGCGCGCATCGTTAAAACAACTCGTTGGCTTGGGGTGCAGTGGTTTGCGTATTGGACATTAATTCAGGAGGCAATAAGAGCATTTAGGTGGTCAGCATCCACTAAAAAAAAATCAGGTGCAATGGTACTTGATGCATTTTTTCCCAGATTAAATCGTAAATTTGAATAAATTTATTTCCTCCCCCCAAAAAAATAAATTTTAAAAAGCATGTAGCATTTCTCAAGAAGTTGCAAGTGGAAATTTGTTACATTTCATTTCAGAAGATTTGTGGCATGAACAAACTCACTTCCAGTGAAAAATGAATCAGTTCTTTTCAGGTCTCTACTGAGGGCTTGGAAGAGTTTTTAATTATATAAATGAGATACAGAAAGAGAAAACTATGTATGCCTTTTTGGTGCTTGAGCAATATTTTCTCGGAGTTCAACACACATGTATATGTGGGACTGGGACTCTAATGCACCGGCTTGTTGAGCATTTGTAACAGCACATATTTACACAAGTCTCAAGAAAACAGTTGCATAATTGTATTTATTGAGTTTTCTTGTGAAGAGCAGTTTTCCTGCCTGAGAAAAAGTTTTTCATTAAAAAAGGTCTAAGTAAATAGAGTCATGTTTTCAGAATTTATTACTTCTCAGGGAAAACATTTATTAGGACTTTTATTCCATTACAAATGTTGAATAGGAATTCTAGAAGAGTTGTGTTTGTTTTCTGAAGCGTGTTTAATTTAAGCTTAACCGTTGGCCACAACTTCTTCATTACCATTCTCAGTAATGGGCTTGCATGCATTAACATTCATTCCTACATCCCAAAGAAGATTTTCAGGAAAAAAATGAACATTGCATTAAATATCCCATTTCCTACAAGAAGAAAAAGCTATGGCCAATTAAGGACGCAAGCTCCTGGTTCCCAGTGATGTCAGAGAACTGAAAAAATGGGAAAATGTTTGGTATTTGACACATTCCCTCAAGTAACTTGCCATTTCTCAGTTTTGTTTCCTTCTATGAATAACCTGAAAGCAGCTTCATTTTTTTAATTCAATTTGTAGTCAGCGAATTACTTCTGCAGACGAATAGCTAATGAATGGAAAGGGGAAGGTTTTGAAGTCCCTTGTGGGAAGGTTCAAGTGTTATTGGTGAACTCAGGAGTGTGGAGCCCTGCTCAGTGCTGCAGCTGGGGGTGAGCACAGCGCTCAGCCCTCCTGCCTCTAGAAAGCTTGGAGACCAAAGTACAGTCGGTGCCAAGCCAGTACACAGGTATGCAGGTCAGGATGGACCTCGGCAAGAGATTTTAGGGACTTTCCCTTTTAAGCAAGCATGTGCTGGTGTAAGGTGTGCGCTGATGCCCATGCCCTGTGTGGAGGGTTGAGGTAAAAGGGTAGGAGAATGGAGGTGGCCTCATGGGGAGAGGCTGGAGGACCGATGTCAGCCGTGGTGTGGTCTTGTGTCAGCTGCATGCAAGGTACTGGGCCCTGGGGAACTGTGGACCAAGCCCCATCCTGTATGTCAAGGACTTCTTTCCTTGGAAACATGAACAGGACTTTTCCTGTGTAAGACTGGGGGTTCATATTTGGTGTGAATCAACATTACCTCCATGAATTTTAATGACACTCCTGATCTACCTCTGGTAGATGAGCCTCAGAATTTGGGCACAGAAGTAGACCTTGCCTTGTCTGCAGAGGAAGATAGGAAAGGAAGTCATAAGGCATGTAAAAACAGGGCACTTTTGATTCCCTGGACCCCCATGGGACTAGAGGCACAGAATTTCACGGCCTTCTCCAATGCTGAACCCAAATTAAAAAACTCGGCTCTTTGTGGCATCAGCTTAGCTGGGGTGAGATCACCCTGATGCACCAAACAGGAGATGTGCTTTTCCTTGTTATTATTGACTTGGAAATAATTCACTTTTGCCACAAATGAGATTTTGTGCCTCTCAGGTCAGTAGCCTTTGCTAACGACAGTTAGAGGATTTAAGTACAGAAAAAAAGGTAACTTCTTGGTAGGCTCGCTGCGACTATGGTCAGTATGACTGGGCTAGGGAACTAAGAACGCAAGAGCAATGCTTTATTTCCACTTCTGCCATTGATTCAATCTCTCAGCAAGCTCTCAGCATCTCGTTTTCTTGACTTGTGAGGTAGAGGTCTGCTACTTTGCAGGGTGCTTTGAGTTATAGGAGGGAAAAGTGCGATTTCTGTTTGAAGCTGCATGGAGAAGCAGTCGCGCACATCAGTAGAGAGATGTACCTCCTGTGTGAAGTCATCCGTATGCACATAAAGCTATACCAAAGCCAATGAGGAGGGCTGAAGAGGTGGATTTACTTCAGAATTATGTTATTCACACACAGACTTCACAAGGTGTTTAAATCTTTTTTTTGCTTGCTTTTTTTGGCTTGGGATTACTGTATCCCAAGTAGACTGAGTCAAATAATCTCATTTTCAAGGGATGAAATTCTATTAGGCATCAATAAAGGAAACCCGAAAAATAATCGTATTTTAGAAGAGAGCTTCAGTTTGTGGAGTCACACTGTCGAAGAGAGCTGGGGCAGTTCAGCTGAGGGAATATGGTCTTGGGAGGCAAATTCAAAAGCATAATACTAAACACCAGAAAGTAGCATTTCTAAGAACATGTACGAGAGTATGTGCAATGGCTATATCTAAAACTAATGCATGCTGAACAAGATGTGGGATTCAGGAAGACTGAAAAAGAGGGAATCTTAGCAAAAGTCGGGTAAGATCCGACACCTGGGCTTTATGATGAGTGAGAAAAATTAAGGTGAGGGATAGCATGAGCTAAATTTCCCAAGATGGGCTATGGCTAGACGCTACGTGCTGCAGAAAAAATCATTAAGGAGTGGCAGAAAGGACTATTTAGCACAAAAATCACTGAAGAGAGCACGAGGAAGAGAGCTGCCTTCTGGAGACATTCAGAATATCATTCAGTGTGGTGAGAGAGTTATGAAAAGTCTGTGTATAAGGAGAATGGAAGGAGAAAAAATTATTTAATCTGTTACAAACAGAGCAAGAGATCATGCTTAAGCCCCTGTAAACTACTCTCATCTCTTTCTATACATAATGGCATAGCTGTGTAGCAGGGTGAACTCATCTGAGGAAGGTAGGACACATGGAAAGGTGAGAAAAGTAGCTGAAGACAAGAAATGCTCTTGACATGGAAGAGAAAGCCTTGTTTTGTAGCTCAAAGGAGGAAAAAGGCATGGATTATATGGATTCCTGCCTGACTCAGTTGAGCTATGGAGCAGTCTCTGGTCTGTGAAGCTGCTGTAATTTCCAAGACCATCTCATATGCTCATCCTCCTCTCGTGTGATGCAGCAGAAACTTTTCAATCTATCTTAGCTTTTTCCCAGTAAAGAGACTGGTAAGGATATTCTTGAATAAAAAGTTCTCCTGTTTAAAGCCAGCGGTTTTCCAAAGTCTTGAAAGGCACCTGCAGGACCAACAGGGCAAGGCCCAGCTGCTTTCGGGTGCATTTGGAAACTGATGGCATTAAAACCCCCCAAATTCGTCTTAAGCTTCTGGCTCAGCCTTGAAGATGTAAGCTGTTGCTTGACTGAGGCTCACATGCCAGTTCCAAAGGCACTTACTTTTTTAAGCTTTAGTATTGCTGCTCTGAAAATATGAACTGTTTTGCTTTACTTTGTTTTTTAATTTCAGATAGAACACTTCTGCAGCATGCCTGGCAAGAGACAACAAGCATCTGTCTCTCTTCAACACCTCAGACTTTTCCGAAGGAATTGTACTCTGCAAAACACGTCTGCAAGGTGCTAAAGCAGGCAGATTTTGCTCTGAGCACATGTAGGTATAAGATGGGTTGAGTATAAAAAAAAATATTTTCTTTTTCTAATTGTTTTCCTGGACATAATTATAGCCACTGTACTAAGTAGTATTCACAGATGCAGAAGTACTATGACTTCTTTTATTCCCTCTTTCTTACGTTTGGCTCTCAATTTAGCAGCTGCACAAGGAGATGGGTTTCTCAGCTGTGTTGGTCCAGGTCCTCTTTATCGTGCTGTGGCATGGGTCTGAGCCATGCCAGGCTCCCTGCAAAAACCCCAGGAAAAGCCCTGATCCTGGTGTGTCTCCTCTTGGTGATGCCAGCTGTAAGTGTTAACGAAGGGATGCCCTTCTGCCCCCTCTGCCACGGGGACATTTATCTGCTAGGGAAGGGTGGGCATGACAAAACCACTTGGGCCATGAATCACTAACGCAGCGGTCATTTTCTCTCTGGCTGCAAAAGTGGAAAGGAAAGGACAAGCTGGTAAATGAGAACGGCAATGTTCTGTTGCATGTGTTTGTTATTGCCCTCCATAGCCTGGAAACGTTGCCTCGCTGGCAAGTGTGGGGCACCCCATTGCTGTGCGAGAGCCCCGACGTGCCACACCAGATTTATCTGGTGGGCGAGAAAATGCTGACACTCCCCTTTCCCAGTGAAGGCAGGACCGCTCCCACCCGGGCACTCCCACCCGGGCACTCCCACCCCTGCCCCATGCCAGTCCCAGCACCCACGGGACCCTGCGGCACCACCAGGACTCACCTGCGGCACCGCGAAGCCAACCAAAGGCACAACGTTGGCTTGGCCGAGCTCAAGGTGAGGTGCAATTGCAGCGACAACCAGCATGATACGTCAGCCCGTGCTCGAGTTTCCTGTGCAACGAGGCACAAGTTGAAGCCTGAAGTCCCAATGCAAGCTAAGCTCTAAGTGTTGCTGTAATTTCTGCTGCATACATATGTTTATGACAAACAGTTCTAGACCGCTAAACAAGCAAAATAACTTGTCAGCTCTGTTTTCCTCTGGGATAGTCTTTATTTAAGAGACATCATTTTTCTGCAATTAAAGTTTCACAGGGAGTTTTAGGGTTGAACGCTCAAAATTTGCAAGAATAGCAGAGAGCACAATCCTGCTCAGGATCACACAGGGCTTCCACCAACATGCTGGTGGGAGGGATACTGCAGCCAGCCATGGAGGGTAGCGTGGAAGGAGCACGCAAGGTGGTGGAGGCTGACCTGGAGATCACGAGAGCCCACCAAGGAAAAAAGACAAACACCAGCAGTGCCCGTGCAATGTTGAGTTCACCAGGACAGGAACATCAAAAGAGCTTTCTCCATCTGTTACACCATATGAAAGTGCATTGCAATGTTCAACGCCAGCCACCTACAAGGAGGGGCAGCTGGATAGTCCATGGTATGATAACTGGCTTGGCTACTGCTGGGGGTGCTTCTCCAGCAACCCCAGAGAGCCAGCAGTGATTGCACATCGTTGTTGGCTTTGAAGGCGGCTCCTCTTCCACAGCAAATGGAACGGATTAATCCTCCCCTGCCACAGGGACAGCATCTTAAAACAAACATCCATAACTAAGGCTGCTATAAATGGCAGCATAACCAAAAAGAGGCTTTCAGCTTGCAATTACAATTTTTTTGCTAACCACTTCTGGACGGGGAATCCCAGCCCTTGCTCTGAGCTCTCTGGATCTTTTCCCAGTTCCCTGTGCTCCATTTCAGGAGGTCCCATCCCTGAACCTGCCACACACATGTGCCCATGGGCACGTTGGACTTGGATACCTGCTCCTGCCGCCATCAGCACTGGCCGGGGCTTGTGTGGTTTATACCCAGCCTTCCCCCGTTCTTCTGGGATGCAGGAAGGGAAAGGCAAGAAGGCTGGAATGACTCACAGAGAAGACAAAAGGATTGTGCGTAGTTTTCACACTCGTTTTGCATGGCAGTTGCGCACATCCTCCGGTTGCCCCAAAGCAAGCAACCCAGAAAGAAGTGGGAGTCTCTGCAAGCCAGATGAGCCAAGGGCATGTTGTCTTGCAAAATAACAAATCATGATTTATGTACTTTTTTTTATACATTTGAAAAAGAAAATTCTTAGCACTACCTAGAATCTGTTCTTTTTAAAGACAGCATGCAGCAACCTTTCAACATTTACATTTTGTCTAAACCATAGAGAAGCTACAGCGTGACTTAGATATAAGTCCACAACCAATAAATTAGAGGCATTAAAATCAGGCAGAATAAAAAGGCTTCCAGCTTTACTTAACTGGAGTGGATTTATCTGAAGAGGAAGCCTTTCCCTCTCAGTTGAAAAATAAGATTATACAAAAATGCACCAGCAGAATGTGGAAGGTATCACAAAATTAGCTTTCCATCTTTAAATCAGTGTAGGCTCCCTTTTAGGCAGAGGAAGAAGCTCCTCAGTCCCTGACTCCTCTCCCATACAGGCACAGGGAGCCATCCAAATCTTACTGCTTAAGGCAGTCCCAATGACAGAAATCACCAGCAGCTCCCAGCCTGATTCTTCGGGTTATGATACCAAGCACTGAAGTACTGATGGTGAAGCTGCATCAGCAACGGGGACTCTGCTCCTTTCACAAATGAATTACAGGAGTTGTTAATTCTGCAATCACACAGTCTTCCCCAAATAATAACCACCCACAGAAAGTTTTGTAGTACCTTAAACCAAAATACCAAAAGCTATTGGGATTTGGTCTGCAAAGATACCCAGCAGCTTTCATCTCTGGGTATCACTTCCCCATCCTGTGTATCAGGCACTAAATCCAGCAAAAAAGACACTGACAGAAATAAATGTCAGTAGAAAATCCGTAGCTTTGCAATATAAAACTTGGAAAAAATCAATGCGTCTGATACAGTGGGGGAAAGAGAGGAATATATCTGAATCTGAGCAAAACTCCAGAACTCAGCCAAAGGTTTTCATCCTTTTTGTGCTGCTTCTTGAGGCTACGAAGTGTCCTGGTCAGGAATGTGCTCAATATTTAGTGTATACCCAGAAGCAAATTGAGCTGGGCAATACCCTGCATTGTGGCGTGCGTGGGGGTCCACCGTGCTCGGCTTTCTGTCCCCAGACAGAGCTCTCTACCCCCAACAGCAATAAAACATCCCAGACTGTCTTGAACCACCAAAAGGTAAGAAAAGGTTGAGTTTCATGTACCAGTGCAGCCAAGGCTTCAGCTGATCTGGCTTACTCCTGTGGGTAGGTTGGGTTTTTACTGCCTGTACAAGAGCAGGATTGAGGACAAATTCACTGCTTGTCTGTATGGCTTGCTTGCCCATGCAAAAATATTTCTAATCAAAAAGACAGGTTCATTGCTTGCTAATCTTAAGTCAAATTACCTACAAATTCGCTTGTTTGGAAACAAAGCTCAGCTGATTTCAAAACTAACAGAAATGTGTTAACATTTTAGCAAAAATGCTTGCTGGTTTTTGTTCTGAAAGAATTTCCTTTCCAAAAAAGTCTGCAATTGTTATTGGAAGTAAACAAGACAAATGTTTACAAATGGTTGCAGTCCATATGCAGTTTTGGTTTGGACAGAACATGTTCATTCCACCCATCAAGCAACTGCAACATCCATTACCCTTCCAATCCTCTCTTTTAATGGCAGTAGAATCAAGTCAGCAGAATTCAGCCTGATAACTATAAAATAATACACAGTGTACAATTAGATCCTCATGTACATACACATAACAGTACTGGGCTCCATCAGCATCTTGGAGCGTACATATAAATGAGAAGATGGTGATTTAATATTCACTGACGTACGAGGGCAAGCTTTTACACACTGCAGGAGAAGTAGAGAAATATTTCAAATGCAGTTCACATATTTCATTTAACTCACAAGAACAACGTATTTAGAGAAGCAAGGTCAATAGCTCCATTGCTGCCAGCCCTCTCCAGTGCAAACCGGGCAGCTACGGCTCTTTTCTCAATGAGAAAATCTTGCTTCTGGAAAAATGACAGCATGGCAATTGAACGTTGCGTAGCGATCTCCCACGGCACTGCAGTATTCCTCTGCGCATCAGAGTGCGCTTGTGGAGTTAGTCCAAGCTGAGCAACAGAGCAGCGCTTTTCAAAAGGGGCCAGCAGATCCAGAGTGGAAATTAATGCCAGGTTTCCCAATGAGTCCACAAGTTCACAGCTCCAACAACAGTCTGAATTTTGACCCTATGATCTCCACCTCCACCGTCTGGGCGCACGCCGCATTTAGGGGAAGCACAGTTTATCCCCAGTGGGTTTGACGTGTTTTTGCTGGATGACGCACGTTCATCTGCTGTTAGAGTTGTTAGATGATATATATTCATCTGTGGTTGGACCTGTGTGACTCCTTAAAACTCAGCCTTTGCAGCGGGTTAGTAGTTCCTGGAGCTCAGGAAGAAACAGGAGAGCAGTGATGAGAGTGGCAACTCTTCCATCTCTATCCGTCTTTGGCTGAACAGTGCAATGGGAGGCTCTGTTACCTTTTACATGTTTCGAGTTTTTCACTGCAGGCTAAGAGGCATTTATTTTTACGTCTGAGGTAAACCCAGTGGAAGGAAAAAGAGAAATTTTGCCAATGTTTGTTTAGCCTTACTGACTGATATCCTGCAACGATTGTAGAGGGATTTGCATTATGTGCCAAAACTTGATAAGAATGATGTTTCAAGATCAACTCAGAGTGTGGGTGGACCCTGCCCCAAGACATATTTTTTTCTTACTTGAATTAGAATTTACTTACTGGAGAGTCTACTTGTACTGCTTTGTGCACTAAGAACAAGGTTAAAATAAATGTTATGAGGACTAGAGGCATGCCCAGGCAATCGGTTTAGTAACAGGTGACATTTCTGGGGCAACTTTGGAGTAGATTACATCAGAGCAGTAATTAACTCCCTATCATTTATGACAAAGTCAAGTATTTGATATGAGTGAAAGACATAGGAGTGTTATGACTGACAGCCTTCCATCATCACAAGCTGCAAAAGCGTTTGTAGTCAAGCATGAGATACCCAGCATGTTGGATTTGTCAAGCAGATGTCATCAGATACCACTGGTGTCCGTTCAGATAGCTGGGGTTGTGTGATTTACAGCTGGGGAGGATTTTCACCACGCAGAAGCATTGGCAACTCTTCTTCAGCCTAGAAGATGAGCTGGCACAACGAGTGGTTGTTGGTTCCGAGCCTGCTCCATGAGCTCTGGTCAGCAGCGGATCTGGGCCCACCAAATTGAAACTCACTTTAAAAACCTGATTCATGCTATGAATATGGCAGTGACATTTTAATTAACTTGGGGATGTCCAAAGAGCAGAAGACATGCTGCAATATTTCCACCCTCCTGTCACATCTGTGATGAGTTAATGCCAAGTGGTATATGCATAATACACTACTCAGAGTTTATTTCTACTGAGGTCAACCCACGTTACAGCAGCTTGTTTTCGAAGCCCATTTGAATCATCTCAAATATTTGCTGAGGAGCCGCCGTAACCCCACCTACGTGGGTGAGCTCTGCAGCTGCACAGCAATGTAAGGGGAGCACCCACGACACGCGGGGGTCCCGATGGGATTGGGAAGCCCCAGCTCTCAGTCATCCTACGCTAGCTGCTGTCTCTTCTAGGGTCAGGAAAAAACCTGACATGACTCTCTTTTTGGGTGCAAAATAAACAGATATTGCACCAAGCGCTTTTTTCGCCCTTGACATGTATGGAGAAGAACGATGGGAAAGTGGGAACCCACCCTGACAAACAGTTGTTCTGGCACGGCTGTAAGCGATTGCTTTAAAAGCTGTGCACAGTTAGTCTTTCCTTCTCAGGTAGTTCCCATGAGGTTAAGTAGCGCAATGTTTTTTGTTAATCTTGTGTCAGGGAGGACGTTTGGAAGAAATTGTCACTAATGACCCCAAATTCATAGGGTCTTGAAATATTTGAAGTAAATGTCTTTAAAAGAAAGTGTACTTCTTTTTCCATTCTCTGTAGAGCAATGCTGTTTCCTTGAGTTGGAAAGAAACATTTGAAAACTGCTGATGGAGATAAGAAATCCTGGAAGTACTTTGTCATGGATATCACATGGAAACTGAAAAAAACTTTAGGATATCTGTGCTAAAGCATTTACATGGGAGGAGTACACAAACTGAACGAAGTGATATTTTCCACGATTCCAGGATTGATAAATAAGGAAAGCACAGTGCCGCACAATGCAGTATCTCCCCGCTAGCATCTGAGAAAAGCAGGCTAAAAATAAATGGTATGCAGATAAATACAGAGATGCTAAGCACAGGAGGCTGTTACTGGGCCTTCGTAGCTGTTGGTTACAACAGTGAAAATCACAGCGCAGAGGGAATGTTTTAGCACCATGCTGTTTCAGCCCAAGTACTGAAATTACCAAGTATTTTTAGAAGGTATTTTGCACCAGACGTAGCCTGTGAGAAGGCAGGTATTTGCAATACGCCGGGAACGGCAGCCAAAGGAACCCGACTTGAGCCTATTCTGAGAGAGGCAAGTCATCAGGTTTGCATCCAAGGGTTCACTTCGTTTTTGGGGACTGTGAAGGGTGCACACCAGTGCCCTGGCTGCCGTTCGGGTGGCGCGGACGGCTGCGGCCCCGCGGAGCCGCAGAGCTGTGAGTGCGTCACGCAGCCCTCGACACGGGGTGAGAGGCAAAGCCGTCACCGCAGCGCGCAGCTCTGCGCGTCCCACTGTCCAAGTGGGCTGCAGCAATTCGAGAGGCCCCAAAATGTTGGTAGAGAGTGCTTTTTGTCACCTTTCTGGAGCCGTAGGCTCTGTTGATCATGAAGCTCTCTGCAAGGGGCTCGGAAGAAACTACAAAAGCTATAGAAAATGCCTTTAAATCTTTTCTGTGTGTCAGGATTAACGTCTTGGACTCAACCAGAATTGGATCTTTTGGGGCAGCCAATACCTCCGGGGAGCAGAGCAAGGGACTGTGCGGGTGGCCGACAGCAATTTGTTAGCTCCACGTATCTGGCGGGGTGTGTGTGTGCATAAATCTGTGACAAACCTCCGTTTAAGAAGTGTGGTTGAAATGTCTCCCCAAGGTGCCTCTCGTGCCCTCTAACCCCATACATCTTTCATACAAAAAGTGCGAAGCTGTCCTGGCTCAGCCCCGGGTGAGGATGGAGCTGTGCATGGGGGAGAGGCTGAAGTGCCTTCCCCAGCACGAGCATCCCCTCTCCCCCGCCGCCGGCCACTTTCCTGCCTCTGGGCTTGTCCCCTCCTCGCTCACAGCCTTGCTGCTCATTTAAAGGCTAATGCCCAAATTCACCGCCTTTTTGTAATCAGTTGTGTACACGGTTATCCACAGACCACTCTAAAAATAGGATTGTGGGATAATAATTTCTAAATTTCAACTCATTTTGACAAAGTCCATCCTACTATAGACAGCAGGGACGGGGACCTGGTCACGTGAGGTGTTATAAATTAAAATCAGCAATTCTCTAGAAAATCACAGAATCACAGAATCACTAGGTTGGAAAGGACCTTCAAGATCATCAAGTCCAACCATTAATCCAGTCCCACCATGTTCCCTAAATCATGTCCTGAAGTGCGTGGTTTTTCTATAAGAAACTGTTTCTATAAGAACTTTCTGTAATTTTCTATAAGAAACTGTCCTTTGGGTACTACAGAGGCAAGGAAAACCCCATTATTTTCACCATTTCACAGAGATTTTTCTGGTTGTTACCAAAGCTGCAAGAATTTTTGAACAGGTTGCCGTGGTTTACATTCGCAACTGCAGATGATGAAGAAACATAATTAGCCCAAAGATTTCGACTGAAAGCCCTGGGCTCCATAGCCCAGAAGGTTATGGAGAGAGCACCAGAGTACTATAAACGTTGAGAAGGCCACGGGGGAATATTGAAAATATTTGTTTTCCTCCATTGGTAATTACTGCCCTCCGTTGCTATTAAAGAAAGCAATTTCAGACCCGACAGTTGTGAATAGCACGTGGAACTGTAACACTAAGTAATATTATTTAATTGCAGAGACATAACAATACCCAGTATTTCAGCAGCTTTAAAACATAAGTCTTAGTTCAATAACCTTTAAGATTTGTTATTCTTTGCCTTATCATTGAGTTGTAACATCGTCTAGGTGGTTATCTCTAAGAGGTTTAAGTTTCCAATCTATTAAAGTAATTTTAGCAATCTATTATTTCTAGGCCATTGAGGAAAGGTTAAAATGAAAATTATACTGGAGGGAATAAGTTCTGTTCCAAGTACAGGTTGAAAACGTCTCAGCAGCAGAAAGCAGTGAGGTTTCAGGGGAAGAAGCACTTACCAAGGGAAATGAAATGACTGATAACTATTGATTAAAGCAGCTTGACTGAGGTAACGTGAAAGGATTTTTTTACCCCTCTAATGTAACGGAGAATTTGCAATGCATGATTTAGCTTCTAGCTCCAAGCTGCTTTTGTAAGCCTGAATTAGACTTTTAGCACTATATTACAGGAATGGAAAATGTTATTTTCAGGAGTACACAAGAAGACCAGCATCCATCTCCACACAGCCATCCACCCAATTT
This sequence comes from Phaethon lepturus, assembly GCF_000687285.1. Lineage (NCBI taxonomy): Eukaryota > Metazoa > Chordata > Aves > Phaethontiformes > Phaethontidae > Phaethon > Phaethon lepturus. Next base: position 18,107 of record NW_010522987.1, read on the forward strand.
AAATAAAGCTACGTGGCACAGGCGAAGCAGTGAATACAGATATTTGGGAACAGCGGTGAACCCAGCTGGAGAGAGATTCTTCGGCATTAAGACCTCATGGATCCCAGCTGGACAAATCCCCTTCACAACAATCCATGTAGCTGTGATGAGCAGAAGTGGCAATACTATACGTTAGCCAAGCTGAGGGTCATTTATCTTGACTTATGGACTGACTGGTTGATGTATGCCTATTGCAGCACTGACATTTTGGTCGTGCTCATGGCTTTGGTGTCTCCTCCTGCCCCACAGCCTATGGCCATCCTCACTGTTGGGCTTTGGAGGGAGTTGAGTGCATCTGGGCTGCAGTCCTGTTCCTGAGAGTGAGAACAAAAACCATTTGTACCTGTTGGTGCAGAAACAGCAACAGCAACAAAACCTTGGGAAAAAAACCCAAAAACAACTTGGAAAAAAAGCCCCAGCCCTTAATGCTAGGTCTGTTTATTTTTTAGTACAATAGCAGTAGTTGATTTTATTAATTTTTACAGCACTATTGGGAAATCTAATAGTCCTATAAAAGCCAGTTTAAAACCTCTCTAATTGTCTTATCTCTTCAAATAAATGCATACTCTGGGAATTTTAAAACTGCAGACTATCAACTGGATAGACCCATTACTATGAATAATTTCCCTCTTGCACAAATACAGAGTCCTGACACAATAGACAATGGTCTCTGTGGTTTGTTTGGGGGTGAATATGCCAAGGCTCACTAAAAGGGGTGTTTTGTTCATTGACCCCCGTCTGCCAAGGGCTCCTTTGGAGCTGCCATGTGTGCAGAGCAAATTGCAAGGCACCAAGGGTTCTTGTCAAATGAGTGATTGCACAGTAAGTTGTTTGAAAACAAATAATTCAATCATTTAATGTATTTTCACGTAATAAAACTGTTTAGTCGCTGGTAGGGATGAATAGCACATTTAGTGGAAGGAACAACCAGTCTGGGGCCGCTGGAGGTGATTCTCAAGGAGGTGGAGGTACGGTACGTTTTATAGTAGGGCACAGACTTCTAAGGCTGAGGGTCCCATTGTAGACAGAGGGAAGAGGAAAACGGAAACTTCACGGCAGTGCAGGGCTGAGCTGTCTGCACCTCTGCATACCCTCAAAAATCTCACTATGTGTTCATACAAAGGCTTGATAGACTATGATTTAAAAAAAAAATATGTCAGATGTGCACAATATAGATATATCTATATCTACAGTGTCTCTATACAGGGGGAGTGTGCCTTACTTCCAACACGACATACACACACAAGTGTGTGCTCCTTAATTCAGTTTTCCTCTTTTTTTATATAGCCACAGAGCTATACTGTAGAGAGAATCACGACGTGAAAATTACTACCAGTCCTGCTTTGCTGTACTTCTATTCTTGTGGCTCTCTGATCGTTTCAAAAGGCAGCCAAGCCCTTCCAGCTCACCCCTTCCCATTGCTCACAGCAGGCAGCATGGCCCAGCTGCATCCCAGCATGGAGCCCATGCGCCCCGCTCGCCCCACCAGCCCACCACCCTGGCCTCAGGGCTCGCCACCACCGCGGGTGCCCAGTCTCCTGCAAACAGGGCTTGTCTCACAGCTCCTCGAGGCAGTGTTTTTCTCATAGGTCACGCTCCCAAGTTATTCTTGCTTCTGATAATGCTTTTCACAGCTGCAGTTTTTTTCTGAGGCAAATGAGACTTTTGAGGCAGAGACTATAATGAGGAGGTTTTGCCTTTGGGGATCATTTTTACTACAGGCAGCAGTTGTAAGACAGATATGTTTTATGCTCTCCTGCATAAGGAAGAGAGAAAAGGAGAATGAGAGCAACAGATCTCAAACAATATTTCCGTCTTTCTTCACGAGATCAAATGGCTCCTCATGGTTCCCATGAGGTGGTTGGTGCCAGGGCTGCTGTACTAAGGGCTGGAGCTGGAAGGACGTGCAAGGACATGGGGCAGATAGATGACAAGCCATGTTTTGAAAGAGGACATCCCAGGATCGCTCTGTTTCTTCCAGATGTTCTTCCAAATCTCTTGCAAAACATCTTCTCTGCATATACCCCAAACCTACACCCAACGGGAATGGCTTGGGCTTCGACCCAATTTGTGAATAGTGGAGGTGCTGTTTGCCCTTCTCCCTCCCCCTCCTCTGCATGACGAGCACTCAATGGGCAAATGCAAGCTAAATTAATTTTTTTTTTTTTTCCGAATGAAAGATGCCATTTGTAGCATATCCTCCTGTTTATGTCTGCTGCGTCTCTGCAGACTGAAAACTGTTGCGTGTGTCAACGCGGAGCCTCTCCAGTTGATGAACTCTTTTTTTTTTTTAACACGCATGACTCACATAATAGTGCAGAGACAAAGTAATTTCCTATTGCAGGGCTATTTCTGAAAGTGTGCTTGGCACCTGCGTTGAAATCTTGCCTAAAAGAGAAAGTGGTAGGTTGCAGTGGAATCCACAATACCCAAAGGCAGACGTGCTGATGAATTCCTGACAGAGAAGGTTGGGTGGTAATTCTTCCGGCAGCTTGAGGAGGACTCTGTACCTCTCTTCCAGATAATTGAACTTTAATTTATTTAAATTTAATGGAAAACCATATGGAGAGGAACAGAAAGCTAATTTAAAGCAGTGCTCAAAGCAATCAATATGTTAACAGATTCCTTCAACTTTTCACACTTGGTTGCTGAAAAGTGTTTAAAATGTATGCTTTTTTAAAAACTGGTATGATGAAAACACAGGGTTGCTGGCATGTTGTATTCAAAACTCAAGAGCCAAAATAAGCCTCTGTTGTGAAAATTAAAATGTACTTTGAAAGTACAATTTCTTTATTAGAAGTGAAAATGACAACTAATCTATCTTTTATCAAACAATGCAAGTCTCTGAAATCTTCTAGGAAGACACGTACAAATCCTTAAGGGTTCGAATCACAGGCCTTCAAATGGCCCAGAAATAAAAGCAATAAAGTACTTGTATGAATTGCATTAACAAATTGAAATTGGCAGTAAGAGTACACAAAGGAGCCTTGAATGTAAATGGAGTAAATACAGAATAGAGCAGGAGAATGCAAAATTACCAGTTATGCATATCAAAGATGAGAGACAAACTTTTACCAATTTTCCTATTTTCCTTATTCCTTTGGTGCACCTCAAGGTCAATTCTTTCCATACTGGGTTTTGAAAACAGCCTTTCAACAGATTTTTCAATGGCGGGGTATCTAACACTGTGCTTCTACTCTTCTAACACTGACCCTCTTCTGTCCCACATTCAAATGCTTATGCCACTTTGCTGGCAGCAAGGTCCAATTCAATTTAGTTATATATTAAACAAACAAGCTGTAGGCAATTTAAGATCCTGGAAAACAATGTTTTAATTATATTTTATCTTATAAAAATATAATGGTTTAGTGATGTCAGTGAGCTGTGAGCTTTATATATGCAGTTTGTAATTTACATCATGGTTTCATCTTTGTCAAGCTTGAAGAGTGCAAACTGTAAAAATAAGTGAAAGCCTGTTCTTTCCTAAAGTTTAATAACTAGAGATTGTTAAGAGGGCTGCAAGCTGAAAGGAGCAGTTACTCCCTGCAATGAACTTTTAGCAACCTGTACAAAGTCTTATGGAAATTCTATAAATAGTCTTCAGTCTAACCTCATTGAGGGCAGGTCTGACTTCTCTGTGGCTTTTTAAAAAAAAAAAAATATTCTAAGCAGCTTTTTAAAAAAGTTGTGAGGGTTTTTTTGTTTTTTTTTTTTTTTTTGTAAGCAGCTTTTTTCATTATGTGAGGCCTGGAATTCATTTCAGATTTGCCAAGTCCTATCCCAGAACCTTATTAGCACAGTGGTACATCTCTGCAGAGATAAATAGCTCCAAAAGTAAAAAGCAAATAATGGCTGAAGTAGCTTCTTTTTATTTGATAATGTACTGTTTCTTCTCTTTCTTTGTACCTTTTCCCCCTGGATTTGTTCTGTCTTGGGGTAGTCTTGACTATAAAGCAAGAGATAATTAAAATTCTGAGGTCCTGCAAACGCTGCTTATTTCTTGCGAGATCAATGTAATAGTAAAGTTCGTGGAAGCCAAATGAAAATTAAAGTCTCTTAAATAAAATACATCATAAAACTGATGTAATTAAAACATTTGTCTTTCAGTGGCTAGTCTGCTGCAAGAAATTTCACTTACAGGGGAATGTGGAGGAGCTGGAAATTACACTTTCTATGAGCTTAAGGCCCTATCAAAAAAATCATTGTGATCAGTACAAAAAAACTTGAAGTCACTAAAATGCCAACATAGCAAAGGAAGAGGACAAGGCCAATAGGAGTGTTCCAGGATGCTTGCAATAGCCGAGAAGTTGGGGTGTGAGATGCCCATTTGATATTCAGCATGGACCTCCCTCTCTCCATCCTTCTGAGGCAGTCCCTGCCAGGTGGAGCTGAAGGGATGCTCCTTCCTGAGCTAAGATCTGATGGCTGGGTAGCTTTGACCATCTGATTTGGAAAAAGGCAAGCAAAACCCCTTCAAGGCAAAAGCTCCTTCTGGTCTTTCAAGTAACCCGTCACCAGAAGAACAGAATTAACTAATAGCCTAACTGTGGTTCAACGAAAATTCATCAACAACTACTCAACAAATCTCCTTTCAGCTCCTTGTGGGGAAAACCATCTTTCAAAGCCTTTAATTTCTAACTTGAGGATTCCTTCTGTACTGTTACCCAATCCCACCCAGAAAGCTGCCAAGATCCATCTTAAAACAGTTTAGGTTCCTTCTTCTACCACGGTGTTTGATGGAGGGTTTCTAAAATTCAGTGTGGTGATTAGAGACCTTCTAAATCCACACTTAAATGTATTCAAGACCTATATGTATATATACAGATATATATCTCCATTTGATCTTGTACCCTCCCACTCAGATAATTCTTCTGGGTAAGTCCAGATGGTTTTTACAGAAAATTATCATATGTTTCTTGGTCTTTAATCTTCTGGCTTTCTCTGCGATACCTGAGCAGCCAAGTTGGTTAAGCCATCGGCTTCAGCTGCAAGACATGAGCCACTCTGCTGATCTTACTTTACACTCTTCCTGCAGTTCAGATAGACCAGTGCCCACTTACACTACCCTCCTCAGCTAGCTGGGATCACGCTTTTTGTGGAAAATTGGGGCAGTGGTAAGTCACAATCAGTGAGAGGTCCTTACTTTATTTGCTAAGCTGAAACCTTTGTGTTAATAACTACGAGTTCATGAAATTAGTGGCTGAAATTATGAAAAGGGCAGGCAATAAGAGAATCTTGAAGAATTAATTTACATAGGATTTCAAGGGCTTACTCGTGGGCTACATCAGTATTTGTTTTTTTATCTGGTGAGTAGTGAAGTGGTTTCTTTTATTGACTTGAGACCTTCTGTTAGAGGCCTATACCCAAACAATGAGCATGCCTGTGACATAAAACACCTGTCTCTGGAAATTGTTTCACAGAAGAAACCTCATTAAACATCGTTGGAGATTGACGCTGAAGTGTTTTGAAATACTATAGGTCTCCTGTCTGTTATTCTTAAACCTCCCCTCCACTTGGCTGTATAAATATGCACAGCGCAGTGCCGATGGCTGTGGTACTTGGCACAGAGAAGGTACCACGGGAAAGCAAATGTGGAGCCAGTACAGAGTCCTGTTGACTAAAGCCCCACCAAAGCTTTCCTCTTGCCTGTGAAGCAGCAGCTGTTGGGGGAGAGATGGGACTTCGCTAGAGATGGGCCACTTGCTACATCTCTGCTCTTCCCACCTCTTCTTGGAGCACTGTGGGTGTCGGAGCTCATGCATCCCTGCAGCTGGGGGATGAGTTCCCCTGTTTGCTCACCTCCATGCAGGTACCCTGTAACTGAGTTTTGTGAGGGGAGAGGTGGATCAGAGCCTCTAGGGCACAGGGGTGGAGACAACACCATCAACGTTGAACAGTGCCAAAAGTCAGAATATGCTGGAAGGACGGTCTGTTGCACAAGTCACCACTGACTAATGATCTGAAAACCGTATCATTTACTGGGCCTTGTACCAAGGAATGATCCTGGGCAAGGCATGGGCCTTTGAGGGATCCAACACCTCAAAATCTCTGTAGCCCCCCCAGCAACCAAATGTGGCTTCCCTTCTGTTTAGCATATATCACTTTAACCCTATTTAGTATTAATTCCTCTGTGCAACCATTCCACAACTTGTCCTTTAAGAGAAAAATAATTGATGAATTTTTCATAAAGGAAATACACAATAAATTAAACTTCCACAAAGATGATCTAAGGCAAGTCAAGAAGGGCATTTGCATTGGGGCTTGCTCTCTCAGTACCGCCACTGTGGTTCCCTTCATCTCCCACTTGCTTCTCCCTGATGTACAACTTCAGCTCCTGGGAACTGGTGTCACTCAGCCTCTCCAGAAGGTCACAAACTTTAGCGAGCTGCTGACCTGGGGTGTGTTGGGTGTGCTTCCAGCCAGTGAATGCAGGTGTCTACAAACTAATAGTAACACATAGTTGGGCAGGTACAATCAGAACTGAAGTGTGCAATTTCTCTACGTGCTGACAGGGTGGAGAGTGTTCAAAGATTAAGAAAAAGCAGTTACAGTATTCGTGCTAAAGCCTTCTCTGTTACCTCTTACCAGCAGCCCTCTGATGCAGCAGTAAGCATCTGCCAGTGAAGCCATAGACACCTACAGTGGAGAAAGCAGGGTTTGATCTGAAAAGCAAGGTCACATAATGACATGTGGACACAGTCGTTTTGTACTTGAGACCTGATGAAGCCAACCTCTGCTTTAAAATGTAATTAATTAACTTGCCTTTAAAGATGACCCAGAAGTTCATTGAAAGGAAAATCCCAAACCTCTTGCCCAAGGTATCATGGGGTCTCCTAAAATTGCACAGCTTAAATGAAAATGCCGAACACAGTAATGTTAAGCCACGGAGAAGATGGGATCTCCTCTTCCCAGCATCACAACCAGAGCTGTGGCTAGCTCTCCAGGCAGCTGCTCCCAGGCAGGGCTAGCAGGAGAGCCATGTATGTTGGATGTCTGGTGTAAGACTTTGATGTAAGCCCGAGGGAAGCATGCTCGAGTCTGAAACGACATGCCGTACAAACAGGAGGATGCACAGCGAGGTTGGGGGAGCTTGTTGTGGGGAGGAAGGGGTAAAGGAGCTTTGACCCCTGCTCGCAGGTTGTGTGCACGGCGCCGGGGGTCTGCACTTCTTGATGTGTGGAGCTGTGGTGAAGCAATCTGACCTTGCCTTAGTGGCTCCAGGGGGGCCCCCAAAATACTCTGCGTTTAGTAAAAACACTAAAATCTCTCCTGAGTCACTCAGAAGGTATGGATGACATCATATAATGCTGCTAGAGACTTCCTTAAATTGCACATGAGATTATGTGTAGAAGTTTATGCGTATGTACTCCAATGTCATCTACCAACAGCAGAGCACATATGCAAATTCCATTTACAAACTGCAGGCAGCACGATGCCTTGGTGTGTCGGGTCCCACCAGGGCCTTTCATCCCACTTCACGTCCTTTCATCGTGCTTGTGTCTACATTCCCTTAAATCGCTTCTGACTCAGTCTTTTTCATATCTTAAAGAGCGATGGTGAATGTTAGTAAAATAGTGAAGATATAACAGTTTCTCTTGTAAGCCTGCATCTATGCCGCGGTGTCTGACTGTATTTACATAATTAAAATAAAGAATACAGCATGAGAAGTAGCGCTAGTGGATGGCTCCCCTCGCCCTTTACAACCAAGCACCATCTGTCATTTACAAGGAAAGCTGGCTTTTCAACTAACTTAATTCTTTATTAGAATGTATTTTTTTTTTATTTCCATGGCAGAAAGCCTTTTCTTGTTCCCAGGATGCAATTTGGGATATATAAATCAAGTAGTGCAGAAAAACATCAGATGTCAGTTGACCAGAATAATGAGCGTTGCTGGCATGTGCTTCTGCCCGAGAGATGCACTTATCTCTGGAAAATCTTGCTGATGTTGGGAAACCCCTGCCCTGTCTGACCCTCCATCTACCAAATAATGTGGTAGATGTGTCTGCAGGGAGCAAATCCTTTCTTCCTTCAGCGTTTCCCTCCCATGTTCTGGACCTGCGCTCTCGCCCGGTCCTCACCTTCGCGTCTGCACTCCTGTTTGAACACACAGGTAACAGCAGTCTCTCCCTGGGCTTTTCCAAGCTGTATGGAGAGATTGGCTGGCTCACTGCGATTCATTGTGGTTGTTTTCTGTTTTTCCTTCCTCCGCGTGGGCATATGTGTTAGACGCTACCTGGCAGGGAGACGGGCGAGGGAAGGAGCAGGGGCTGGGGTGCGGGTCTAAGCTGGAGCGGGGTCGGATCTCTGCGCACGTTGAAGGAACGGTCTCTGTTCCTGGGGCTCGCCCTTCAGCACTTCTGCTCCTTTTGGGGAAAAAGGGAGGGGAAAAAAAAAAAAAAAAAGAAAAACCTGGTCTCTCCCAAAGCTGACACTTTTTCAGCCCACTCTCTTTGAATTTTCTGGGGGTAATGCTGCCAGGCAGAGCATCTGTCCTCAGAACAGACAGGCAAAGCGAAGCAAAGCTCCCCTAACAAAGATGACAGCGGATGAAACTGGGGACCACGTCAGCCTCCTCCCAGTATAATAAAGAAAATTTCTTCTACCTCCTTTTGTACCTCACTTTCTACCCACAGTTCTTCTAACCTCAGCTAGTGCCGAGTTAGTACTGACAAGTGCTTCTTGTCCCGTAGCTCCTTGCCCCCGTTTTATGGACAGGGAGGGAATCGCAGAGAGACTGAGACCTCTCGTGAGATCTGTGGCCACCGCTCTACAGGTCTGGCCTCGGGTGACGTAAGGACAGCGAGCAGGGAATCACGCCTGGCCTTTCCAGGTCCCCTGACCGTCACGCATGCGGCAGACCAGAAATACTCCACCCAGCACCGGGCAGACCTTTGCAGTGTAAACACTCAGCCGCCGTTTTCGGCGGCACCAGGAGGTCCACACCCCGAGCCAATGTCCATGCCTTGCCTGTGCGGACCGGCCCCACGGCAGAGTCTCCCCAGGAGCGCAGCTCTTCCCTCGCCGTCTGCAACACCCGAGCCCTCCACGGTCCCTGGTTTCCGCACAAAGCGGCCAGTTCTTGTAATACACAGCAAGAAATTCCTGTGGTGGTGTTTCAAAGTGCCAGCACATGTGGACTGCTCTCTGGGTACATATTTTTACTGTTTCCATTTCGGCGTGATTTAAGGCTGTGAGGAAAATAGTTGCAAAGAGGGAGAAAAAAACCCAAACCCCAAACTCTCCAAGACTGCTGAGGCTGGGCAGCTTAATTTCATGCTTAGCAATCACAATCTGCACTGAGATAATTAGACTCAAAAGACGAAAGAAAAGAGCCAGATGTTCCCAAACCTGTTCAGCAGAGATTCTGCCTTTGATTGTGACAATTTAGCATATGAAATAAAACTGTCTGTAGTTGGATCTGGAGTTTAATTTCTGGGGTAAAAAAAAAAAGTGCTTCATAGGAGGAAGCTATCTCAGAAAGGAACCAATAACTTGTGAAAACCAGCAAGATAAAAGGCACAGTTAAGTAAAAAATTAATGAGTTTTACCCCTGTAGAGTTTCAGTTCTGACTACAACAGAAAGGCCGTTGGAGTATATGATAAACTACTCCTGCACACAAAGATAAAAATAAAAAAACACTGTCCTTTTGATTTGCTTCTCTAATAACAAGAATTTTGAGAAACAGAAGAAGTCTACAGGCCCACAAAATAATTTGAAATAAAAACACATGGAAAAATCATGACACCTGGAAGTTTTCAGCTGAATTTTCAGAATTTTTCATTCTATTCCAATACTGGACTGGAATGGAGGCATCAATGACACCATGAGTTACCCCAGCTGAAGATCTCATTCTGTTTGATTTTTTTTGTGGACCTCAGCTCCAGTTCTCAGGGAGCAACCAAAGAGATTGCGGGAGGACCAAGAAAGAAAAAAGGTAATTATGGGAGTAGAAACTAATTAAGATTCTGGACTATTGGAAAATCCCAATGTCACAGAATATGAAAGGTCGGGTAACTAAGAAACAGCCAAATGAAATTTACTTTCCCTTTTAGCTTTCCAGGGAAACCTCTGCAGCCACAGACCATTTCAGACCCAAAGGAAAATTGCATGGAAATACTAGGTGCACTTTAGAAAAAGGGCTTATTTAAGTGCCTTCTCAACAGCACTAGAATATTTCTCTAAACTACAAAGAAGGTCTTTGAAATGCTAGAATAGAAATCAGTAGAAAACCAGCACACACAGCAATTATCTGATTATCAGTCCTTATGTGGACATAAAACAAAAGCAGAGCTGCTCGGAGTCCACTCTGTGGCTGACCTTTCATACTGCAGTGCTGTAACCCAGTAACTTCCAATACTTAATGTGAAACGTGTGGTCACGAATAAAATCTCTCCGGACTGGTCAGGAAGAGGAATGACCGTAACTCTGCCGAAAGGAAAGAGGTGACCATGTTCAGAAATCTTTATTATATTATCTGACTGACTGCTGGGAGAGCCAGTCATGTCACACCCCGTGGCAGTTGGCATCAGAGCTCACCCCGTGGCCAGCCAGGCAGGGATGTAGCTAATCTCCATGTCTGTGAGCTGTACTAATCACTTCCCAGATAGAATCATTGACTGGGGTAACATAATCCAATGGTTTGCTGCAATATCACACACTGTGTGGTATGATTTCCTTTCTAACAACATTTGTAATACAGACACAATTGACATTGAATTTTTTTTTTCTGATAAAATATCTTACTGAGCAGTTTCCACGTATGGCCAAAGTTACCCAGAAGGATTTTTGTAATAAACTGTTGCACAATAACACAAAAATCTGTTGCAGCTACAATTAACTTGGATAGACCAGAGCCCTCAAGCAATTGTTCCCAAATTGTTCTTGTTCTCCAGGCTCCCTTTCAGAAGACACACATACCTAGACTTCTATGAACGTGCTAACAAAGTCCATCTGAAGGTCAACTCATTCCTTAAGCAAAACTAACCTGAATCTAAATTTAGCTGCTCCTGGGTATGCAATAGTGCTGTTTGACTTTTTACATAAGTTTGCACCATCAAGCTGTCTAGTCCCTCATCCTCTCATCCTTCTCTTCCTCTCTTCTCCTTTGCTCATGGCTTCCTGCCAGTCTCTCTCATGACTGTTCATTCAACCCAGGGTCTTCTTTTCAGCGTGCTGCTCAGCCTCATCACAGTCAATGCCTCTTCTCCGCAGCAGTCCATCAGACACAAGTGTCTTACCTTTGCCTTGGAGGATCTTCATGAACTAATTGCCCCCCCCTCCCCGTGCTCAGGTGAGCTAAGAGTATTAAGATTTTGCTCCCTCCCTCAGTGCCTGGTTGGCTGCAAAGATGTCAGCCTACACCATCCCCTCGTTCCCCCTGCAGGCCTTTGCCTTCCCCACCGTGCCCATATTCACCGAGGCCCACCTTTGCTGTAATGCCTGCCAGTTTCTTCTGCTTAACGAGTGACAAACAACTCTTTTAAATTTTATACCAGTGTCCTGGTGCTGCTGCAATTTGGCTGGCCACTGTGCAGCCATCGCATCACTCGACCCAAAGGGTCGATGTTTTACTAGGTGATACCAACGAGGATGGCCAAAGGGGCAATAGCCGTAGCCTTAAATACCTTTAAAGAAATTTGCTAATATTATCTTGTCTAACGATGCAAACCCCAGGCCCCTAGCAAAACTCAGCATTGGTCCTACTCTAGCAGAATGTGGGTGGCACACCCTCTGGATCACTGCAGCTCCCAGCTCAAAGATAGCTGAGAAAGATTGATGGATGCTAATTCTTTCTTCACATATAGCTGAATGAAACCATGCAAGCAGAACCAAGTTGCTTTTCAATACTAGTGAATAAAGCCTTTAAAAATGTGATTCATGGAACAAAAAACATCTGCAAAGGATGTTCTCTTTAGATCCTTGAAAAAAAGTCAGCATTTTATAATGCTGAAACTACATTGTCTACTGATGTGCGTGCCTTTCTCTGCTTTTGCAAACAGAAGTTTCCCTTCTGCATTTCTTAGCTATTGAGGTCAATACTGAATTTTGTCAGTCTGAGGAACGGAACCTGTTCCTTTATTGGTATTTCTCTGTTGGTCTTCAAATTGATATCTACTCACCCTGCTTGGTCAAAGCTCGTAACCTCCCTGCGAGGTAGGAGAGAATTACCTTCATTTTTCAAGGAGGATACCTGAGTTTCAGAGACTGACTTATCTAAAGTCACACAGTGTGTCAGAAGTAGGTAGAGAAGCAGATCCAGGCCACTTGATGCCCAGAGCTGTGTTGAAACTGTTAAACTTCTTTCCTGGGAGCAGGAACTGGACTCATAGCTGCAGAATATTCTGTTTTACTATGTGCCAATTGACATAGAGAAACATTTTCAGAGAATATTCATGTTTAATGAAATAGTAAAAAGAAAAGCTGTTTTTAAAATAGCTTCTGCCTCCAATTGCAGTAGGCAAGGAAGAAGACACATTAGCTTCTTTTGCAAAATTCTGTTTTCCTTTAGTTTAAATTACAAAAGAATTCAAATCCTGCAGGAATACAGCACGATATTAGGCATGTCTTATTTATATAGTATTTGTTATATTCTTTCAAAATACTTGCTAAGACTTGTCTTCATAACCATCTGCTTCCGAAGAGAATCCACACGAAATGCAACTACAGTTATTTAGACAAATGTATGTGCTTTCTAGCTTTCACTGGTCTTACAGGCAAGAAATAATTGGATGAAATTGCCTCCCAATTTGATTAGTACCAAAATATAGTCTATTTATGTTCTGTTATTCAGAAGAACGCATTGAAATATAGCTCACCATCAGACACAGATGAGTGTCATTTCTGATAGTCCAAATCTCTCTCTGAAATATAATAAGCTTTTATTTACTTTTTGTAAGGCTGTATAGAAATATTATCAGCATGACTACTAGGATGCACTTCTGATATTCAAAACGCCGGGGAAGAAATGAAACCTTAATACATACTCTGAGGCTTTGGTGGGTGGGGACAAAGCAAACACAACGGGTCACACTCAAAGCACATCCTGTGAGAGCAACACACATCTTATTTAACTTCAAGCATCTGAAATTTATCTGTATTTACGCTCACTCTCTAAGCATTCCATAAAGTCCACAGAGAGAAACTTCCCTAAGGCCGTTTCTGCCATCCTTTTCTCCCCGTTGACTCTAAAGAAAGCCTAAACCTAAAGTCTGGAATGAATGCTCATCACCCGGCGTTGGAAAGATCATCCCCTTTGCCGGGGCAGAGGTGTAAGTGCCGCGGCAGCTCCTCTCTCCTGAGCATCGAGAGAGGTTGGACGGCTGGCACCAGGACCATCTGGCCCATTTGTTACTCTCCCAGCCTTCAGTGCCATGGGATAGTCACCATTCCGTGGTAGGTGGCCTGGATGCGACCGTAAGCATTCACTAAGGACAAAATCTGTCGCATCACGGCGTCGCGCGGATGGCAAACCAGAAGAGCAGCCGTGCTGACAGCCCTTGTGCCTTCCTCCACGGGCTCTGTGCAGATGCAGTTAGAGAGCTGCAGGGAGGTCTTCGGCAGGTTTCCCACGTCCCACCTCGAGCGTGTCTTCACTTGGTGGAGAAGGGGCTAGCACAGCCCTTGCTCCAAACATAGCCGGTGGCTTGGGTTGCTCATCGGAGACAGGGGAGGAAGGCCGTGAGTCAGCGGGGCAGTGGAAGTTGCGTGATCCGTGAGTTGCCACAGGTCACGTTTGCGACAGGAGGAAGCCAGCTGGACACGGACTGCTTTTCCGTGGGCTGGGAGATGGGGGCTGGATTGTGCAATCGGTGTCCCTGATGATGAGAATTTGGCTGTGACACAGGAAGGCGCACGCAAGGTCGGACTCATCCCAGGAAGCTTATGCCGTCACGCGGCGGGTCATCTGTTACTGAATGTTGTCATCATGGGAGACAAAAAAACCTGCAAATCCAAACCAAAGCTCCTGTGCTGGGCTCATCTGGAAAGCAGCAACACCAGCTTTGCGCTCCTCTAGCAGGCACACAGGAGAGAAGGAGCCTCACAGAAGGTGAGCAGCCTTGCCCCTCTGCCCGCCTGTGTCCTCTCCTTCTATCCCCCCAGGCTATTTCCATTTTGCTGTTTGCAAGCCCCCTTTCTTGATTTCTCTTTCTCCACTCTCAGTCATATTAATACCTAACATCTCTGACTTTAAAGTATCTTCTTCCCCAACCCGGATTTGACCTCTTCCTGCAAGACAACAGTTTGCTCATAAAACGTTTTCTTCCTAAACCAGTTCCTTATTTAGGCAGCCGCTTTTCTCTTTCTGTCTGTTTCCCATGCTAAAAAAAAATAATGTCACAGACTTTGTGTGATGGCAGAAACCTTCACAGTTCTTCTTTTTTCTTCCAAGCCTAACCATGCCTTCTCCGGCAAAGGGAGAAACTCCAGATCTTCCCACCCCTGTGGGATCACCCACTTTATCCGATGGATCTTTCCAGTCTTTTTGTTTGGGGTGAAAATTGGACTCCTATCTTGAGATATTCTGATTCCTTGCCCCCGCAAAACGATTCTCAGACAGGTCCCCAGCTGTGGGTCCTGCATTGTAACGGCACCTCAGATCAGTGCTATGAAGCTGTGATTTCCTCCCGAGGTTGCAAATAGCCCAACTGAGATGGGGTGACACCTCAGGCAAGCAGGAAAGAGAACAGAAAACCAGTTAAAAATAAAAAGTCCCTGGAAAACAGCTCCGAATTTTAGATATCCTTAATTTGATTCCTTAATCTCTTTTTCCAGGCTGAAAAGTCCCCCAAGTGAGAACCGTGTCTCAGATGTCAAATAGTTCCCCACAACTCTACCTTACTGAAAGTCTCGGAGAAAGCCGAACGCTGCGGAAACGGGAGCTGTAGTGCGGCCAGAAGTTACATTCAGTCTCCTTCTGAGCACCCTTTGCCACACTGCAGACACCACAGCCCGTGCAAACAGTAGGTGTTTTGGCAAAACTAGAATAATCCCTGCAGAAGAGATACTAAAGATACTCCCCAGCTAACAGAAGAGTGCTATCGGCACGCGTCAAAGCAACGAAGGGGGAAGACATAAGGAAATGGCACCGAGCTCTACGGTGCTCTTGGCGGTTAACTGGATAGATGGAGCCCAGGCTTGGGGCTGTATCCTTGATTTTGAGAGCAGAGCATGGAGAATTAAGCATTGAGAGGAATGGGAGTCATCGTGAAGCCTGGCGTACCGCTGGGAAAACGTCGGTTTAAGCACAGTAGCTGCCAGCAGAGACAATTAGGTGCACTTCTGCCTTATCTGCAAGCTCCACTGCACGCTGCCACGGTAAAGGCAGTCTCTGGGTGAAAAAGAACGCCTGCCTCATGCTGAGCTGTTGAAATGGTGTACTCTAACTATGCTTACAGCTGTTTTAAGAATACATATGTAGGAAACTGCAGGTCTTTAATTATAGGCAGGCCTGCCTATGGTGCGCTTTGCTCCGCTGCAAACAAGCCCGTACAGACGCGGAAGCGACCTTTGGAAGTCTCTTTGGGGAAGACACGAGCTGCTTTCCTTCTGCCACCTGAAACGAGTGGCAATGGCAACGAGCTTCTTCAGAAGCACTTCCTCGCTCCAGCGCAATAGCAGACCGCTGGCTTTCTGCCCCAGAGCGGAGCTCCTGCTGGGAGCGTCGCGCTGGCGGGATGCAGGCACGGTGGGCTCTCGGTGCTCCTCACCGCCCGGCCGCGCGCTCGCCCGGGGACCCGGCAGCCGC
>NW_010522988.1:0-203 GCF_000687285.1 Phaethon lepturus
GCGCCCTGCCTTTGTCTCTCGCGCTCAGCCGCGCTTCCAGTCTTCAAAGTGTTAAAACTTTTCAGTGTGTGCTGCAGATCCCTCGCCTGCAGCCTCCTGCCCTGAGTCAAATTAATCATGTACTGGGAAACACAGCAGGCATGTACTAGCCCTGGGCATGGTGTATCACGTACTTTCTGGAATCTGTCACATGGGGAGCTTTC
>NW_010522988.1:461-7414 GCF_000687285.1 Phaethon lepturus
AAGAACAGACCGCCGCTGTCTCCTCACCCAAACAAAAAGCCTTTCTCTCCCCACACACAATATCCCCTCTGTATTGTCCACAACAAAGAGCAGGGCTAAATTAATTTTAGGTCCGGCTCTTTTAATGTAGGACTGGGGAGGGGAGGTGCTTTTATCGCTGCAGCTGACGGTTCAAACAAGATAGGCGAGAGGTGGCCCGGGCCACCGGCCGCTCCCTGGGCGGTGGGGATGGGGAGGGGGGATGTGCCTGGCGCCCAGAACCCCCCTCAAGCCTCCTCAGCTGCAGCGCGAGGTGAGGCGAGTTGGGGCAGAGCCCAGCCCTTGCTCCTCGCAGCAGAATTGCCCCAGGTGGGTCTGAGCCCGCCAGAGCTTTCTGTCCACCCCGGAGAAGGACTTTCTACCTGCCCTCCCCCAGAAAGAGTGGTCCAAGAGGCTGGGTGGGACAGAAAATGTCTGCACCCCAAAAGTGACATTCCCCGAGGGCTGGCATATCCCTCTGGACAGCCACATAGACATAGCAGGGTGATTTTTCATTCTGTCTCCACACAAAAGATTTCGCGAGCCAAGCAATAACCAGAGCATCCCTTCGAAACCAGGTAAAAAGGGAAAATGAACACTTTTTCCATGTGCTTTTCCTCCTGAAAGAGGCTTATCGGGAGCAGTCAGAGCAGGCCGCTGTGCACCGCACATGAAACGGAGCCTGTGGGGCCTGGGAGAGGGTCTCCGCAGGGTCTCCTCACTGCCCTGGTGGGCACAGTCCTCTGGTGTGACGTGCCACCTGCGTGCCACCGGTGGTTTGCATGGCTTGCCCGGCGCTGCAGGAGGCCATGGGGACATGGTGGGAGGAGGGAAGGGTCCACCCGGCCACGGGGTCCTGGGAGCATCTCCAGGATGTGGCATGTGCGGAGAAAGGGGAAGGAGCCCTGGGAAATAGTTGAAACTGCGGCAAGGAGAGCAGGAGAGAGCAGGGTTTGGGGAAGGGAGATGTCTGGTCCAGGAGATGGGAAGGAAAACGGATGCTGAGGGGAGCAGAGGAGGGTGACCAGAGACCCCAGTCAGGAGAGTTGGGCACTGGGAAGGGGTACGGCAGCACAGGGGTGTTGGGAGGGGAGATAGAGGGGAGGGAAGCAAGTTGATGTGAGCTTGTGTGGTTTTCCACAAATTTAGGCAGAAATGTAGGATTGAAAGGGGAGGGAGAGGTGTTGTGGACAAGCTCAGCTCTGGTTCCTCCTTGTCTGCATCTTCTTCCCCTTCCCGAGTGGGTGGACAGGGCAGGTCCCACCACCCCGTGTGTGGGAAGGCTCCCGGCCAGCCCCTTGTGGCGAGGCAGAGGCCGGGGTGTCTGCTCTCTCCCCTGCAGCCCCCCATTTCTCGGTAGATGGGGACGAACTTGCTCCTGGTTTATAAATATTCAGCGCCAGCAAAACCCATTAATGTTGCATTAGGGCTGTGAATCGGAAAGCCCCAAAGCCAGGCAGCTTAGTGCTGCAGCTGCAGCGCGGTCCGGGTCCCGCCGTCCGTGCGCAGCCGCCTACCCCGCTCCAGCGGAGACTCCTCCGATGTGCTGCGGAGGAGCGTTGCGTCGGCTCACTCCAGCACCCCTGGCCCCAGGTAGCACAGACTGGCAGTAGCAAAAGGAAAGGAGGGCATGCCGTCTGACTCGGTCCCAAAATCTCCCACTCCCGTGAAATGCAGCAGTTGTAGCCTGAGGGTTGGGTGGGTTTTTTGAGTGGGATATGCCCGGAGCCAGGCACAGCCCCCTGGGGCAGAATGTCTCTGGATTTGGCCAACTTTTTGGGAGAACGATGGGAAGCCCCTTGGCTGCAGAATCAAGCTGACTGGGTCTTGCGGGCTGCTCCCTCCACCCGCCGGCATGCACCGACTTGCATCTCCAGGAATAGGCAGCGTATTAAAACAGAAGCTGGAGACAGGAGTTACATCTGTGCAAAGCAGCGATCCAAGTGTTACTATCGGGACCAAATTTTCTCACTTCCAGGAGAGCAGCTCTGAATGTGACAGTCTGCAGACTTGGGCATCGCTTTCAGCCAGCTTCCTCATCTCACCGTATTTTGCAGATCCACCTAGCAGCCGTGTCCCCTCCACTCCAGCAGCATGTCACTGAGCTTGAGGTGACGGAAGAAGCAGGAGCTGGGTGGGAAAGGGGGCACGCAGAGGGAGGAGAGTGGGTAGTGCTTTGGGGAGCCGGTGGGGAGCAGGCAAGGCGGAGAGAGGGGTTGGTGAGGCTGGGAGGTGGTCAGGGAACCACTTGTGGGCACAGAAATGGAGGGGATGAGGGACCGGAGGAGGTTCAGCTCTTGGGAATGAAAGGCCCCTACTATGCCCCTCCTGTGTCCCCTACAACACCTAAACGGATGTCGTCCTCAGTAGCTTGTGCCACTGCTGGTGTGCGCAGGGTTGGCTTCCGAGGCCTCCGGGGTGAGCGGAAGGGGGTGGTCGGGTCTGGGAGCCGACGGCTCCTCTGCAGGCGGCTCGTGGGCTGGGGTGAGCCAGCTGCTAAGTCACTGCTGCGTCCTGGCTGGCGTGGGAAAACCCTCCTCCCTTTCGCCTGGCCGCTGCTGTGCCTCTTGCTCCACAAACCGTCCCTGCTCCTCCCTGCAGAGCTGCGAGGGTCACAGGGGAGCGCATCCCTGCCCGGCAGGCAGCGCGCCCGAGGTCAGGGTACGTATGCAAGGGGTGTCAGGGGCTGGAAGAGACGAGGGGGGGGCCAAGTCCCTCTGGGCTGGAGCAAGGTTCAGTGGCTCTTACCCATGCCTGCAGCCTCCCTTCCCCGAGGGCTGGGCACTGCAGGAAGCTGTCTTTGAGCTCCTAGAGGAGAAAAGCACTGAGGCAAGAAACTGCTAAAGTTAATTTCTGCAGCTCACCTGCAAGAGTAAAAAACTGGATGAGAAAAGGGGAGGTGTATTTCATCAGAGTTAAGAAATCCGTTTTATATCAACAATGTTAGAGACAATGAAAAGGAGTTGCCTGTCCTGCGTAGTCTAGATAGGGGATCATGATGAGACAGGGAAAGGTCATTTAGAAAGGCAGCAAAGAATACAGGCTTTGCCTATTGAAGGATAAATTCTAGGAGGAGTATGTTTCCCCAAATTTAGGGACAGGGGAAAACTGAGGATCCTTGGGATGGAGCATCTATAGGTAGGCAGTTGGAACCACCGGCTCTTGGTGCTGTACAGTGTTACATAGCCAAACAACTAACTGTAAATGGATGTAACTGAACTGCCAAACTTTAGAAAAAACTTTGAGAACAGAAAAACAGCAAGAAACTTTCAGGAAAAATGGAAGTCTGGAGCTCTTGTTACCCCAGCTGAGCTGGAGCGGCATGTTGTGGTAAGTCACACTGGAATCTGGTTCGGTGAGTGCTACCCCCGTCAGAAAAAAAAAAAAAAAAAGGGTTTAAAGTATCCCAAGGTCCATCCTCACTGTCTGTGAAAAGTCATGTCTTGTGACTGGAAATAATGAGGTGGCGTGTTCTGTTACATGGTGGGCTCTGGTGCCACTGGTGCCAAATTCAACACAGCTTTGTCCACCTTCTTGCTGTAACGCCTGGTCAAAATCAGGGATGGAGAGATGTGCATCAGCACAGCGGGTGTCAGAGGCTTTGCCTTTGTTCAGTGAACTCTGAACCCAGAGTTCACTCTGCTCTGCCTGGTTCTGCAGCGTCTCCCGGAGCTGACCCTCTAGAGGCTTGCTAGAGCTGCTCCTTTCTGGGGTGAGCCTCTTCTGGGGCAGAGAGGCTGTGAGCAGCCCACCTGCCAGCCCTCTCCTCCCCGACCACCCCTCTGTGCAGATGTCCCCTCGGGTGTGGGTGTCCCCTCCCACAGGGCTGTGCTTCTCCATCTTCATGTGGTGTCTGCTGGGCAGAAATGGGGATCCCAGCTGCAGAAGAAAGACTGCTGGGGAGGAAAGCCCTTGCCTGTGACACTGGAGAGACTCAGCACCCCCAAGGACCTCTGCTGGGGTTTCCTTTGCTGGGTGGGCCTAGAGGGAGAATGCTGGTGATTGCACATGCCCTCCTGCAAAGCCTTCACGGACATTAACGGGCCCTTTGATGCCACAGCAGCCTTGTGGGGATCTGGAACAATGTTGAGCATCTTTCAGTTGTGACCTTCCTCAACAGAAGAACATGATCAGTTGGTTACTGGGGCAGCCCGAGACCTGTCACTGCCTGAGATGCTCTCTGCTTTCCCATCTTCTTAAATTGGCCATTTTATTTATCAGAAAATGATAAATGATGAAAGGGAGGTGTGGAGGGCAAACATTTTTGGGAAGTGATTCCATAAAGCAAAAAGCCCCATGAAAATGGTTGGTGTTTTCAGAAAACCGAACCTCTCTTCCACCCCCAAGTTAAGCAGGTAACAAACGTGTCAAGCCTTCTGAGAGTCTTCCACCGGGAATGTTTCCCACCATCTTCTCAGAGCCTCCCGTTACCATCAAGTGCTGCTGTGCCAGAACCCGTGGCGTAACAGCTCCTCACTCCGTCCACTGGCACAGAGGAGCTCACACCGCGGCGCGCGTGCCGCTGGTGACATGGCGAGCCCTGCACAAACCCCAAATCTGGGTTTGGAGGCTCCTGCCTGGTCTGTGCAGCAGGCAGCAACCAGGAATTTGGGGTCCGCATTTGTGGGTGGGGAGGATTTTCTCAGGGGTAGAAAATCCTGCCTCCTCCTATAGAGGTCCGTGCATGCCAGCCCGCTGCTGAGCACGAATGAAGGAGACCAGCTGCCCCGTTTTTCTTACTTCTTGAGGATGCCAGAAGCAGCCCAGGACCCAGTGGAAGGCAGCATCTTCTGCTTCTGCACTGAGACAGGTCCAGCGAGAGGGCCTGGGAAAAGCCATGGGCAGAGCAACACGTGGGCTCACCAGGGTCATGCGGAGCCAGGCGGGATGCTGCTGGACCCTTGCACATGAGGCCAAGGTCGCAGAGTCGGGACGAGGGCCCTGCTCAGGAGGTCCCTGCAACCCGTACAGTTCAAGACAGGGTTGGTCAGGTTGCATTCAAGACAAAGGCTCACTTTTTTAGCAGTAAGCATCCATGCATGAGGGACTGGGTCTTTGGAGAAGTCAGTTTAATCTGTGGAAACGGCGCGTGTTTGATCTGGACTTACAGAGGCTGCGTCTGTGTGGATGTCAGGAGCTGCCTCCCGCTGCCTGCAGCCAGCCTGCACCGAGCGAGCCCACCTCTGCCACACGCGTCCCCCGAACAAATCTGTCCCCTCATTTTTCATGGGGAGCACAAAGATGCATCCCTAGCACCCCCAGAGGCTTTCTGAGGCCTGTTCTGTGGCGGCCTTGTGTCCCCTTACAGCTGGGAGAAGCAGTGGGGCAAAGGAGCGAAGACGGGCCCGGGCATGGGCGTTACTAGCAGTAACCAGCAGACACCCTTGCAGGGTAGGTGGAGGGCGATCCCGGGGGTCCTGGAGTTCCCGTGCGGTGGCGTGTGAGAAGCAGGGAAGCTGGAAGCCGGCCCTGCCAGTTCGCTAGCTGTCTTGCAGAACCAAGGGGGCTGCAGCCCGTCCACGGGGAAGGGGAGGCGGGCTGGGCATAGCCTGGGCATAGTCCTCTGGCTGCTGGGGACGTGTTCTTGGGGAGGAGGATGCCTCTGGCTCTCTGTTGTGGTGCTTCACCCTGAGGGAAAAGTAAAAAGCCCACGCTGGCTGTAGTAAGTCTATAAACTAATTAACTCTGGGGCAGTGAGAGATGTGCTGCGCAGGGGAGAGGTGGCTCTTTTCCTGCATGTCAATGCAGAGATAGACAAAGGGGCACCTTTGAGATGGGAGTGCTGGGCAGCTTCTTCGAGGCTACAGAAGGCTTTGAAATACTGATTATTAATGAGTATTAATTATATTATTAATTTGTCCCCGAAGTGTAAGAGATTTAAGAAAAGGAGGTGTAGACTGCTTGGCGGACCCGGAGAGGAGGGGCCAGGGGAAGATGGCAGCGGTGGCGCAGCCGGGCCCCCGCGACCCACACCTGCTCTCTGCGGAGCAGGCCGGAGCCCGGCAGCACCGACCCTTCGCGTGAGGTCACTGGCTGCGGCGGGGCAGAGGAGAGAAGCCCTGGTGCGGGAGATCCGTGTGCTGACTGCAGGGCTGCTGGCACCAGGAACCTGCTGCCTGTGGCGAGGGGGACCCGACGGCCGGCTAGCGTTGACCGTGACCAGGTGCCCCATGGCACGATGTCCGCCTGAGCGGCAAGCAGGGTGCCGGGAAGAGCAGGCCCCCACCAAACACCGCCTCTACATCCCTCTGCTGAGACCTGCCCTGGCAAATGACTGAAACTCTCATTTCTCTCAGCTTAGCCCTGACGCCCATCACCAAAGCGCTCCCTCCTGGGTCTCTCGCGCGGGGCTCGAGGTGGACGCCGAGGGCCCTTCAGGCAGCGCCGCCATCCCAGCTGACGGGCTCTGCACCGGGGCGAGGGGCAGGCAGCAGCGCAACCCACGGGGAAGGAGTTTCCAGAGGCTGAAGGAAACTACCCCCAGACCCCCCGAAAACCCTTTGTGCTTCAGGGCATAAGCTGATCATCTGCGGGGGCTGGGAAGGAATTTGTCACCATCTGCCTCTTGTCTCCCTGCTGTAGGGAGTAATAAGCAAGTGAGGAGGGGAGGATTCAGCAGTGTTATTAGTTGGAGAACGGCATTATTCCCCCTGTCTGCACCGTATAAATGAGTGTGTATTTTTCATAATGGGGGAATACATGCAGGGAGAGAGAAAAAATGTTTTAAAAAAGAAAGAAGGAAAGGGGGGAGGGGGGAAATGAATCGATATAACAGAAGCATTAGGGCACTCAGGGGAGTGTTTTACTGGGGCCATTAATATACTTCTCAGGTGGTAAAAGCCACTTAGCCTTTAAAAATGATAATGAAATGTTAACTACCCAAAGCATTATTGCTGAGTCACGGAGAGCCAGGCAGCCCTTCGGCTCCCATCTGA
>NW_010522989.1:0-19785 GCF_000687285.1 Phaethon lepturus
TTAGGAAAGTTACCGCGGCCACACAACCCACCTTAAACCCGCCTCTCCGCAGGACCCGGGGGAGGGGGGAAGAAGGAGGACGAGGAGGAGGGAGGGAAGGAAGGAGGAGACGGGGGTGGGGGCTTGCAGCCGATCATTTCCCAGCGCAGAACCAAGTCACAGCAGCATCTCTCGGGCTGTCGCTCCGGGATGCAGGGCTGGGCGCACCCGTGCAGCCCCGGCTCCCGTAGCCGCGGGGCTGGGGCCGCACTCCGCTCCGCTCCCCCTGGATTCCTGCATTTACGCGCGGTACCACGGGGCCAGCTTCAGAGCGCAGAAACTTTCCCGTTTCCTGCGGCGCTGACGCTGATTTTTGGCTCATTCGTTTGGTGATGGTTGGTTTGGCATCTCGTTATTTATTTAACCATGTGTTGTTTGAGGGGAGGGGAGTCCAGTGCTGAAGTCTTGGAGTCTGCGAATGTGTTTTGGGTTTTTTTCTCTGCCCGATTCAATTAAAACACTAAATAGACTAAAAGGACAATGAATCAGACCGCCACCCCAAGGTTGCCGCCCGAACAGTGCATGTGGGAATGAGGAAGCAAACTCTATAGCTGATGCAGAAACACTTGGCGGCTCAGCAGAGGGTAGGAGATGGGGGACAAACCAAGGCTCCCAGCCTCCAGCCGCTGAAAGAACGGGATCTCCAGAGCAGAGGTCCATCAAACTCCACGGATGTGCCTACCGGGAGATCATGCAAACTTCTGGACCCATTTCAAGGTGCCTCCGTTTGCAACTGCATGCACACACGCATGCAGACACAGGCGGCTCTCAGACTGCCTAAAGCTGCCCCTGGTTGGAGAAAAGCTGGCTAGAGCTGATATCAGGCAAGACTGAGAGGATGCTAATAGAGAAACGCGCGATGAAAAATTTACCTCTTCTCTAGCATCCTCTACCGTCCAGATGATCTGCCCTTGTATTGTCAAATCGGCCGCACCACTGCTGCTTTTTAGGGTGGCTCAGTGCCACTAGATGCTCAGAGAGGTGTCAGACAGGGAACGAATTGCAGCCCATGGTTGTCATTTTCTTCCTGAAAGATGTACCAAGAAGTTACAAATGTATGATGATAAAAATCATCAGACCAAAATGCTTATGACAGGTGACTTAAACAGCTGCACTAACTTAGCTTTTAGCCAGCAATCTTATGCTTGCAATCTTTTCAAAATGAAATGCTTTTTGTGTTATGTACTATTAGTGATTCATTTCTAATTAGAATAATAATGTTGGCTGAGTTCCTGCTTTTTTATCATCAGTATGTAAGAAACATAGACCAAGTCCCTTTCTGATAATGTACCAAAATGGCTAATAGAACTTCTTTGTCATTGTAGCCACACGACAAATCCCCACATGATACAGTATTTTATGTACGTATGAGGCTGCCAATATCCTTTGTCCTGCACTGTGTGTTTCTTGGTAACATGCCAGTACATCATGGTGGGTGATGGCAGAGTTTCAAAAACTGATAAAGATAGCTTGGGCCAGAATTGTCACACTGTTTCCATAAGGGGCTCCCTACAATCTCACAGCCTCCCTAAAAACTTCTCCACTCCTGCCGTTGCTTTCATGCCTCCAGGTTCCCAGACTTTCCCTTGCTGCCCTGTCCTGGTTTGCAGCCTTCCCAAGGTCTTGCACCTGCCACCTAAACCAGGAGAATGAGCAGTGGCGAATACACATGTGCTGCAGTGACTGCTGGCTTCCCCACCTCTTTTTTGCAAACCCAGCTCTCTGCTCTCTCACTAGCTCCAGAAGACTATTTTTCTTCATTAGGTATGGTTAAGGCAACCTAACCAGGATCTGCAGCACTATTCGTGCCTGAGGAGAATTCATCCCCATCTTTCCCAATATTTTAAAAATTATTTTTACAAACATCCTAATAATGAATATCAATAATAAATTAGAAATCATGTCTATTTATTGCATTATTTTCAATATTTAATAAAATTTAATGGATCAAATTTGAACTAGATTTATTGAATAAAGATAATTAGGTTTTGTTGTTTGTTTAAGAATATTAAAAACACCACTTGCTCTATACCGATGGCATTGTTAGTGACTCAGTTTTGTCACCAGTTTCCAGTTGGGGAACTATTTAGCCTCCCTAATTTTTCTTTTTAAAAGGTAAGATGGTATCTGAAATGCATAGAGACAAAACCAGCCTGCTTAAAATAAATTAGGCCAGCTTGTTGCTACAAATTTTTTTAGATTTTTTTTTTTTTTGTCTTTCAGAATTCTCTTTAAAACTTTCCAGAGAAATGTCCTATCAAACTATGGTTCACCTGGACATCAAAAAAACCCAAGATATGACACTGTTGTATGACTGTTTACAGATACTTGAGACAAAGCATTCAGCTGTGCACTTCTTTCTCATGTAAAATCCCATCCAGCTCAGTAATTTCATTTGGAAAGTATAGTTGTGATACTCTCTGCAATATGGTTGTCTACTTGAAGGGTAGTAGACGTCAGTGAATGTCAATGAATCTGTTTATGGATGTGTTTTACATTTGAGGGTGACTGCTATAATACTCATTTATTATTGGTCTCTGTTTAAATGCAACCCCCCTCTAAAAAGACATTCGGTATAAGCAACATTAGATTGCAACACAGTGATTCTAGTTCAGCGGTTCTGTTTTTAAAATGTGAAGTTTACAAATAAAGATATAAAAAGATGCTTTGGCTTTTTTCTTATTATTGTTGACTCAATGAGTCTAGCCTAGAATTATAACTCTGTAAACTCAAGCTGAATCTTCAAGCTTAGCTAGATACTTTCATAAATCAGAATGAGTTGTTGAAATTCTGAAGGACAAAATAACTCTCAGTTATGGGTTCACAGCCTCAGTTTGATGAAATAATATCTTTGGTTATCCCCTTGCAACCTGAGCACCAACATGAAAGTGAGAAATTAAGGGGGGGGGGTAAGAATGCATCACAAGAGTGACTCTGCAACAGAAAACTGCTTAATAATTCTGCTGATAAAGTGTGAGCCAGCGAAGAATTCATTTCCCTCTCCCTGAGCTCAGCTGGGGTGGCAGGAGTTTAAAGATGTGAAGCTCTTTCATCAAGGGAAGCAGGTATGTCCTTTAGTGCAGGCAGACGATGGAAGTTTGAAAACACTGAAGTCACTGGCAGCTTTGCCACTTAGTTTTGGGGGAGGCAGATTTTTACCCTGGGAGAAGATCTGCTGAGTAAGAAATGGCCACTTGTACACGCCTTCTCTTCAAAGTCAAATCACCTTTCAAGAGCAGTTTTACTGCTTTTATTTGCTTGCTTCTACATGTCTAATTCAAAACTAGTTCCTATCCCCTTTTTCATTTGTTGTATGTTCTTTTTTCTTAAAGGGGGAATTTAGCCTCAGAAAATAACAGTGTACTGAATCATGTTATTGTTTGTAAAAGCATCAGTTTTCAACACTCTAAAATTATTACACATTTAATATTAAAGCTCAAGAAATTAAATATGCATAATTTGTGTCTGGACGAAGAAATTTTTATTGAAAGTAATGCTTGAAAAAGAAAAACAAAGGTTTGCAGATATAACATGAATTTTAACTTGTTTTTTATAAAACCAATCAGGGCTTTAGTTTATGCATCATTCTGTTCCCTGCAATAATATGCTGTCTGTGCAATCGGTAATGATGAATGGTACATAATTGTAAACTTGATATTGGTTTTCAATATTGAATTCATCATTCTGTCCTCTTAACACATATTAAATACTTTAAAGAATTTATATATTTGTTTGATTTATCTGTGATTTTTTTCCAATATGTAAAATTTATTAGTTTTCTAGTTTTTGAGAAACTAAGAGTAGACAACGTCATTAATAATACTGAATAATAGTGTTGGCCTCATTTATGCATGACTCCCTTCTACCAATACAAAGTGTCCAAATCAAATACAAACGTATCAGTTGTAGGCAGTGTAGAAAATACAGTCTTAACTAGATTCAGTTCTGCATATGTTTTGTTTGACTTCCCTGATCTATCCAAATAATGACTGCAAGAATTTACTCTCATTTAGAAAGGCAAGCTACCAAGTTTGCAGAAGTAAAATACCTCAATCCAAAGGGTAAAAAAGCTTAGATATCTTTCAGAGACAACATTAATTTCCCTTTTTCCGTATCATGGACCCATTCTCCCAAATATGAAGGTTCACTCAAATTGTTGAAAAAAAAAAAAGCCCAAAAACATTACTCCTGCATAACACTAGCAAATATATACAGAAGCTATTCATCTTATTCAAACAGACACTAAGCATACAGGGCCTGATTCAACTGTGTCAACTGGTTTTTCCATTAACACAGCTTTTAAGTCTGTTCCCCCTATACAAGATAAAGGGCACTCAAAATGAGTTAAGAACTGGGAAGTGACTAGGGGTTTTATGTAAATCTTATCCTATGTGAGGTCAAATTCTGCTCTTAATCATGTGCATATGACCAATATTCTTAGTAAATACTGTTTTTCTTAATCAAGGCATCTGCACTAGATCGGGGCATGAAATTATTTTTTGTTTAGTATGAATAAATGAGTACATTTAAAAATAAAAAAAAAAGGATTTGGTAAGGCTGAAGAAAATAATTATGCAATGATGCAAATGGAAGAAATAACTTTAACTCAACTGAAGTGTAGCCGATTACTTCAGGGAGAAATTTGATCTACTAACAAAAATAGCAAAAGGAAGTCAGCTGTGCACAGCTATTACTCCTTTTATTGTAAAGGAAACTGCATAGAAGACCAGTCGAATTTACGAGTGGAATTCCCTGCTGCAGGACAGATGTGACAGCTTTGTTATATAAAAAGATCAACTATTTTGATGAATCAGAATAGCCTGAGCAGTTAAAAAAGCTTGAGTATATTACAGTCTCCAAGCTTCATAGCATAAATAGTTTGCCATTAGGAGCACAGACAAGCAGTTTCAGTGTGTAATTTTACATGAACCATACCCAGATGTCCAAGTACACGCTGGCAACGAGAATGACATTCTGCCATTATTTGAAACACATGATATTAGTAAGTATTGGAGAAAGATATCAAAATAGATTGACAATCACTCTACAACACCTACATTCTTATTAATGTTAATGAGAGTTATGCACATGAACTGAGAAGCAGAGGCCCCTCACAATGAAAATAAATATGAAAAGCAGCACATACAATGCATAATTAATAGCAATGTCATATAGGTCAACAGCAACTATCATCTTTCTTGTGAAAATTCCTATGTGGACAGCCTCAAAGACTAGATTTTTTTCTATCAAGAAAACACATACTGCAACTGAAGCAAGAAACTGATTTCTTCCAACCACATCTTCACCTTCTGTTTTTGATAGTTAAAGGACAATTTATCTGTCAGGCTCCTGCATGTCTACAGGACACTCCTCAGTACTGGCTGAGGCAGAATCAAGGGTAAGGGAGGAATTTCGCTGATTAATGGTTGGACTTGATGATCTTGAAGGTCCTTTCCAACCTAGTGATTCTGTGATTCTGTAATTTAACCAATTCCCAAATTTACACCGCCAAACAGGCATCAGAGGTTGAACATTATCAGCTGTATTGGTAATTGAGTTAAAAGCTGCATAGACTATTATCAGTCCCTTGAGTTTGTCCAGTCATTCAGAAAGCCATTATTTAAAGACTATATATACATCTGTATTTCCTTAAGCTGAGGCTGGACCAAATTGGAAACCTGCTGGCACTGGTGTGAAGCAGTAATACTGCAGGAGGTCTTCTCTGAAGAAATGTAGTGACATTAAGCACCAGAATTTCTCCTTCACCGAAATCTAAGGGCTGGAACAGCCATGAGCAAGTACAGACCAAAAAAGGGGCATAGAATCAGCAGCTAAAGAATGCTGATTCACTTCATCTGCCTACACCAATACAGTGAGGTCACCCAAAGTTCTGCTCCTTCACACAGAAACCCAAGAGACTGCTCTCCCTTTGGAAATTCCCCTCTGGAGAAAGCTGGTAAGAATTCCAAGTGATAGCAGACCAGATAATAAAGTTAAAATAAGGACTGAAGCAGATAGAAATTCATGTGGTTGGCATTCTGAAACAAGTCCGTATGATATCTTCATTTATACCTTACAAGTACTTCTAAATACGCTGGGGCAAATTTATCATCAAACTTAGCTGGTTTTCTTCAAACAGCTGTCTCCAGATGGACATAATACTAAAGACAGAACTTAAATCTGTATGAAATATACTGTTATAGCAATTGGCATTATTAGGACACAGTGTGGAACACACATTGCTCTGTTATGTTTCTATCAAAAGAAATTTTTAGTTCACTGGTCTTGTATTCAGCGAGGAATGGGTTTTATTACAGAAAGAATAGACAAGCTGAAAGAAGCTGTGAATTTATCTTTATGATAGATTTCTGCATTAATTTTTACCCTCAAGTTTTAGGTACTAGTTGAATGTGAGCACTGAATATAAATGTTCTATTAACTGTACCCCTTTTCTATGACCATATCTATCTTTAGCCATTATAATTTATTTGCATTAAGATAGCACCCAGAGTTCTTAATCAAGACCAGACTTTCATTTGATTCCCATATATTCACAGTAATACACAGTCCCACCAAAAAATGCAAGCAAGAGCGAAGGCAAAATAGAAGAAAAACAATGGCCTACAGTTGCAATGACAAACTAGGGAATAAAACCAGGGAGTCCTGATTCCTAGTCCTAAACTCTGCCTACTGAGTATCTCAATGCTGTGGTCTACTACCTTCATCTTCAATGGGCTCAGCATGGGACTTTCGGAAAAAGAATAATCTGAATTTCTATCTGCTCTGGGATTTTTTATTTCTGATTTTATTCATCTTTGAAGAGATGAGCAGCCTACAAAGCTAGTCCATTCTGCATAAGACCTTATCTTGCTACAGTCAGATCTAAAGGTACAACTTTAGATTGTTTGTAATGACTATTGGACTGGACCACAGATTATTTTATGCCTCATTTTCCTACCTGCAAAAATGGAAACAGTATTCCATGTGCTGATTAATATTAACTTCTCTACGGAATCTAGGTCTGTACTGCAAATGTTACACATATTAAAATTGTAAGGACTTTTTCAAATTTCAGAATTTCAAGGAATTGTGTACATTGACATTTTAAATGTAAAAAGAAAACAAGCAAATCCTAAGAGAAATTCACACAAGTTTTATTTCATTTTTCAGAGAAAATCTAGTAAAACTTGGCTGCAAATATTTCTTTTCATTTTCATCCAGCTCAATAGGCATTCATAGAATTTAAAAAATCAGGATCTGGCAGAAGTTTATTCGCAAAATGACAGCATGCTGCAATGCATTTATTTCTCTGTTTTGCCACTTTACAAGGGAAAAAATGTATTTCTAAGATATTTCTAAGATATTTTTGGTAACGTGTGACTAAGTAGCAAAATTAAAACTAGGAAATTAATAACTACATGGCATTTCAATCCCATCAACTCTAATCAACATAAATCCATTCTAATTAAAACCTGCAAATCCTAAGGATACCAAACAGATAGCCCTCACTTATAGGGAGGTGGCAACAACAGACACTTTACATACAAATGGAGAGTATGGAAATCTCTGGAAAAGGTAAAAATGAAGCAGTACTAAAAGTATTCCTCTATTTTTAGAATACCATTAGTCCCCAGCAATCTCTAATTGGTGCAAACAAACATAAATTTTATCCTTTAAAACTTAAAAAGCACTTTTACAAGCTAAATGAAGGATCTGAAGGAAGTGTACAACTTCACAGTCTAAAAAAGGTTACTAAGTTTATCACAATCATCAAACCAGAAATAGCACAGTGATGCAAAGCATGTTCTGATCAGCATGATGAATAACACACATCCGTTTAAATGAGAATAATAGAAATTATGTAATTGCACCAGAGCCTTTGTTTCAAAGTCAAAACATCTTAAGTCTTGACTCTGTCTTTAGGACTTGATAATGCCCATAAGCATTAACAAAAATCTTTGCACCGACTCCCTTGGGCCTTGCATACGCCCTTTATACAGAAGTGGAAAGGTACTGTCCATCGGCTTCATGCATCTTAAATCAATTCAGGAAGCTCCTCATCTCTCCTATATTCCATTCAATCTTACAGTTCGCATCAGCTTTTAAGTACATAACAATGGACGTCAGATCTACCTGGTTCTGGTAAACCATGTCATACCAAGATCAATAGTTCTCCTCTCCTGCTACTGCACTGTCAGGTAAAGAAAGGGATCCGAACTGAATTGGACGTATATTATTTATACACATCTACAAGCAGCTAATACTGCTACTTTGGGATTTAAGGGGAGAGCCCATCTTCACTCAGCTCTAAATTAGCTTGTTATAAAAAGGCCTCCTTTGTCTATTGGCGGGTTTTATCCACAACCAGCAGAGATGAAACAAATGCATTTGCTTGGCAGGCAGTGGTTGTCACCCTGCCAATTAGCTCAACAGGAAGCAAACAACCTGCTGACCTTCCTGGGCAAGCAGTCTCTCTGAGGCAAGCAAATGAGATTGTAGTAAGGGCTGTAGCTCAGATGGTTGTTATTATCATATATCATCGCAAACTTGTTTTACCATTGCCCTGGAATTACGGCAACAGTACAGAACCACAGAAGTAGAAAGCTGGAGGGAACCAAAGCCATCATTATGTGTAGTAGTTTCCAAACTGTAATTTATGAAATCATAGCGAGCGTTGTCTTTATTATGTTTTCAACAACCAGACACTAAGGAGGTCTGGTGGTCTGTAGAGAAGTCCTGAGAGCTGACAACGATTTGCTAAACTAGAAGCCTGGAAATCACTGATTTGATTACTGCAGCAAGGAGCAAGTTACACCTAGACTACTCCTAACAGACATTTATTTAACTTGTTCTTAAAAATTTCCACTGGATGATATTCCACAATCTCTTTATGCAAACCATACCAGAATTTAATACAATGATATTGTTCAAGAATATTTAATGCTAGTTGTAGTTTCCTTTTCAAAACTGCAAACTGTGGTTTGTTTGTTTTTTTTCCTTTTAATGAATAGAAGAAAAATGGAACATCACATATATAAATGCTTGGACAACATCATATTTAGAAAATAAAATTGATCGTTCTTCTTCATCCGAGCCTATTGTGATGTCCACTGGTCCATCCGTGGATGTACACACAGTTTAGTAAATTAACTACTCCCTCTATGTTTTCAATGTGAAGCAACAGTTGTAGTTAGCCTTTGCTTTAATATAGCATGCTCTGGAAGCAGTATCTGGAACAGCAAGAGGACTTTGGTGAATAATGAGGAAGACAGCTTTAGTAAGATTCCTCAACTATAAGCATGCATACTCTTCAGGTGAAACGTCCATCAAAGTCTCCCCTGTATGTCATACCATTGGCTCAAATACACAGGAGAAGCTGAAAAGTAGACTGAGATAACAATGTGTTGGGATGGAGAAAGATGCTTTAATAGATAAAAAGCTACAGTCTCTTTTAGAAAGGATTTTCCACTTTGTATTCCTATTGTCTGAAATCAGGCCTGAAGAGAAGAAGCTAACTTGATAAAATATAGGCAAAAAAAATCATATAAGAAAATAATGGAAATGCTATTATGGACTTTTGTGAGTATAAATAGTTTCGGAAATGAAACTGTCAAGCCCGGCATCTGAAATGCTGTAGAAATAAAGTCATTTTAATGCTGCAACCACATAAACATTCTCTAGTTCCTTTCACAGCCTAGCATCTTGTAATTTTATTTTTTTTTTAATCTGACATATGAGGAGACATTAGTTGGAGACTCAAGGGGAGAGAATCTAACAGAGAAGCAGAAATGGATCAAGGGAAGATAAGGAACAGAAATCATCAATGGGAGATATTAAATTCCAAAAATGAAACTGAAGGGATGGGACATACCAGAAGAAAAACAAAAAAGGACGAGTGGTGAGATAAGCTGGAATAACATGCTGCACTTAATTTTAAGCAAAAATATTAGATTGAAATAAGCCAAGATTGTCCCTCCATCTTCTTATACGCTTCTAAAGGTATAGGCTGTCATACCTGCAGGAGTATTCATGTCACCTGAGTCTAAATACAGAACTGTTCTGCCACAGAATGGGGTCTGCTCTTTTGCCTTCAGTTTGCACCAGCAGAAAAACTTTCTCTTACCTGCAGCTCCGCTCGCTAGTCCAACTTGTGGGACAACTCCTCACTGGTGCTTTGTACTTCCTCAGTAGCACACACTACACAGCGGTATGTGGAATCAGGACTAGAGAAAGAGTATAAAAAATAGCTAAAATAAGCATCAGTATGAAAAATATAAAAAATCAAGGAATCTCTCACTAGATTGAATGAGCATCTTAGTATTTGGTAGGCATTCTCATGTCCTTCATGTCCCCAGAAAACTCCACATCATATCAGTTGCTACAAAAAGTAGCTGCATTTCCAGAGCTAAACACAAAGTTTTCTGAACAGGATGTGTTGAAATGCTGTCATATTACTGACCGATGTTTATACTGTCTTAGGCAACCTATAGCAGCCTCTTTAAACCAGGAGAGCATAAGCTCAAATGATTCTGTTTGGACCATGCATAGCAGCAGCCACTTTCTTCCCTGAGACCTGTAAAGGGAGGACATGCAATGTATTTGACAATTTCTTTACTTTGTTAGTTCTACAGATCTGGATTGAACTCTGGGTGGGAAGAAGATCACTGTAGAGTGGACAGTGTTGTACCTAAAAGACTATTCGTCAGCCATTTCTAAGCACAACAGTCTTTCTCCTAGTTCACTAGAAAGAAGCTAGGCCATCCTACGTCCTTCAGTTTAGATATCTACCAGAAGTGTTGAAGTTAAGTGATGTGTCTTACAATATCTATGGTGGATCTTCCCTTTGGAGGTCGTGGTGGCAGACAGAGGTGACAGACTGCCTGATTGTGCAACCCATACTGGTCTCCCCAGAGAAACCCTGTATCCTGGTCCAGACTATTTAACAGAAGAGTAAACTACCAGTCCAAGGTTTAATTTCTTCCTCTGACAATATTTTTTGTACCTTGTTTTTTCTTAACTTTTTATTAGCCCATTAGACTATTTCCTTGTTATAATGGCAGCTCAGCCTCTTTCAGAAACTTATAAAAAATGTTACGCTACCTGCCTAATATTGTCATAAACCAGAATGAAATCTACTATTTACAGTCAAGGGTGATGAACCTAGAGAATGGATCTTTGGCTCAAGTCCTGGTTGAGCCACTCAGTTGGCATGTGACCCCAGGCAAATAATTTGATCTTCTTTGTTTTAGTTCAAGCAGTTATAAATTTGGCTAAGAAGCAAGACCTTTCTGAAAACCACTAGCCTTTGACCTTGGCTTGCATGAGTAAATGCATCTCCAAAACCTCAGGCTGAATGATGCAGCAGATTCCTTTTCAGTTATCTACCCCTAGAAACCATGCAGTTGCTCATGTAACTTTAACTCTCCAACATAATAGGAGAATTATGACACATAAACGTTGCACTATTTAACTATAGTACAAAGCTTATAGCCCATATTTTAACACTTTTTCTTCATTCAGAAATTACAGTAAGCAGAGTACTACTGTAGGCTCACATGCGAAGGCTATTGCAACTTGATTAAAAAAAAAAAAAGAGCAACTACTTATATTATTCTTTACCATTCGGCTTCAGATCAATTTTCTTTCTATATTTATATAGATCTGTAAGGAAAATTATTCCTAACTGCTATCCAGGGGAACAAAAGCCAAAAAATGTGTTTTCTCAACTTCATTTTAAGCCCATCCCTCCAGAAAGTTCTAGGAGGTAGCTTAATGTATAATAATAGAGTAGATAGGACTGTTTAGTCTTGAGAAGAGAAAGCTCAAGGCAGATTTTATCAGTGTGTATACAGTCCCATCAGAGGAAGTAAAAATGACAGACTCAGACTCTTCTCCATGGTGCCCAGTACAGGATGAAAAGCAGTGGCCAAAAACTGAAAAAGAGGAAATTCCACTTAAAACTAAGAAAAAACTGTTTTATTGTGAGGGTGGTCAGGCATGAAGAGTTTTCCAAGAGAGGTTGTGGAGTCTCCATCCTTGGAAACATTCAAAACCCAACTGGACATGGTCCTAGTCAACCTGCTCAATGAGGAGGCCCTAGGGACCTCCTGCAGTCCCTCCTACCCTCAGCTATCCCATGAGTCAACACATGGAGGGCCAGGCAACATAGTGAAGACAACGCTGGTATACATTAAGCTGCAGAATCTGACACCTTAGCCACAGTTATTACACCATCTCATTGCTGTGGTTCAAATGTAACCAGAGGAGATGTTAATACTTCACAAAATGGTATGACAAGTAGCACTTTGGCAGTTGTCCCAAATGCTTGGGACTTAGAGGACAGTCACTGAGCACCTTACTTTTACTTCAGTTAGACCTTGTGGATGAAAGCGGGGGAGAGAAAAGAACCTTAAATACATACCCTGCTCCCATGAAAGCAAAGAAAAAAGCGCAACTTAGCATGCAGGAGGTCAGCATAAGTAGAAAATAAAGAGCAGTTACTGCTTTTTGCTCTCACAGTTGATGGTCCAGATTCCTCTCATCACTAGGTAAGTATTTTTTCTACATAGGCGGTTACAGAAGCGTAACTGGAGTCCCTGAGACTAGTATCAGCAAGGCCATTGGAAGTAATGTCTCAGCTTTTAGCAAGGGATGATGATCTGAGTTTCTTTAACTCCATCGCATTTAAACTCGGGAGTTAGTATCACGACAAATAAGTTTTTCACTAACTTGAAAAAGGAGCAGCCACATGGTGAACACGGTCTCACCTAGCATCACGCTAACAGAACCATTTTAGCAATATCAAGAACAAATTTTGCATAATGACTGCAATATGAAATCGTAACAAAACTACCTAAAATTTGTGATGAAAGCCTTAAGGACAATGACAAAGGCACCTATTAATAAGACATTCAGCAGCAGAGTATACCCAGCAGAGTCAGGCAAACAGTGCAATCCATTTCCCTTGGATATTCATTTGAATTTTTAAATGGATTTCTTTTGACTGTTCACATCCCTTTTGTGCTCACTTTCCATGAATAGCAAATGAGCTTTAATAAGGGGAATAATCATGAAAAACACATTTTAAGCTTGAACATTTGCCAAATTAAAACCTCAAATTGCACAATCAGTGGTTAGCGGTATATATGTCGTTTTATGACTTTTATGCTAAATTCAAAATATTCACTGTTGGTCAGTTTTCACACACTTGCAGTAAGGAAACACTAATAATACATTACATACAGAACTCAGCAGCATATGTTAAAGTATTATTATATGCAATTACCTGAATTATTTTCTGCATAAGACTTAGTTCTTTACAATAATTATGACAAAAGAATGTATTTTGAAATTTTGCATTTTTTCTTGCAAACAATTAAAAAAACAAACAAAGAGTAAACTTATTTACCCAGACTTGCCAGGCAATATGATTTGCCAGAGGATAGAGCAGTTAGGAGTACAAAATCTTTACTCCTAGCCTTTTAGTGAGAAAAATAGAAAGCACCTAAGATGCACAGCTGCAGACCAGAAATACAGTATGATATAGTTTCCTTCAGTTTCTATATACATCTCTGAGCTCTCAAAGAAAACCTTTTGTATCTCATTTGTAGAGCAAATCACAACAGCAGAGTTCCCCACAGGTCAATCCCATTTAATTTCTTATGATAGGAGCCCAAGAGGAAATTAATCCATTTCACCCAGAAACGTCTCCTCATGATTTTGAAAGCATGGGTAAAAAATGTCACCCTTGCAATTCTGTTTTCTCTCTACTGTGGCACATAAATAAAAAAACCTTAGAGCATTATATTGTGCAGCATTGACCCCAAACTTGAGCTAGATACACTATGGGGAGCAATCTCA
Source organism: Phaethon lepturus (assembly GCF_000687285.1). NCBI lineage: Eukaryota > Metazoa > Chordata > Aves > Phaethontiformes > Phaethontidae > Phaethon > Phaethon lepturus. The sequence continues at coordinate 13,900 of NW_010522989.1, forward strand.
ATTTGGTAGTGGGTGGAAGAGGTGACCTATTAGGGCTTTCCATCTCTAACCGTGATTTTCCTTTGAACCCACACAAGAGCTGCTCCAGAGGCCGAGGCACCACAGAGCATCATTTGAACGTAAAGGCTCCAGTCAAACCAAACACATTTTGATGACAAAAAGACTGGTATGGTGGACTCCTCCTTTGGTCTATCTAAATTGTTTTCATGATTTCCAGTGTAATGAATACAAACACATTTTATGAAAGCAGAAATACTGGAATCCACCAAATTATTACCATCTACAAATAACCTAAATCTCCTTAATCAGCTAAAGCTTCACATTCTAATGATGTCAGTATAAAGGCTCTTTTCCTTTAAATAAGATCTGAGATCTCTCATCAGTAAATGTAGTAAAAACCTGGAATAAACAAAGTACAGGTACAGAGAATAAGCGAAACAAAATAACATACAACTTTGCAATTCAGTGATGTAGTAAACTTTTGAACTGCATCCAAGGAGAAAAAGGGTGGTGGGAAGAAAATCAATTGCATACCATAGTAAAAATCAGGCATTGTGATAAATAAATTGCCTTTATGCTTCCAATAATTAAAAACATCATGTAGTTTCATATTCCTGACATGCTTGGAGAGACCTGCAAGCCTTTTCTTTTTTTCTTTTCTTTGTTTTTTTTTTTTATTACAGAACCGCATCAGTTCCTAGTTTATTTTGGAGAAGAAATTTGTCTAGTTATAAGCAACTCAAAGCAGTTTGTTCACAGAAGCTGAGAGGTTGAATTTCAGCCTACTAGACACGGTAATGGAAGCAAGTTACCATTTCAACCCAAAATCAATTAAATAGTGTCTCCCAGTGGTGATAACCGGTATTGCAAATTTAAAAGTAGGAAAATGGTTTAGAACTAAATGAAATCCAAGGAGAAAATGGGAATACATGAATACAAAATAATTTTATTTTCACTAAAATAAAAAGAGCATTAGCATGTTTTTTGTAATGCTATATAAAATAGTTTTAAAAGATAAATGGGATAATCCAGATAATTATAGGCCTGTCAGTCAAAGGGTAATCCCAAGCAAAATAACAGCAGTCTAATTAATATGTGATTCGATAAAAATAATTAAAGGGGGGGTTATATAATTAATTCCAGTTGACACAGGATTACAGAAAATAGACCTTGTTAAAATAACTTGGTATCTGTCTTTTATAAAACTATAGTTAGTTGAGTAAAAGCAATCTTTCCACTATAACAAGACTCCTGTTAGGAATTTAAAGATTTTGGAAAACTAGCTGTTCATCAGCATATACACAGCTTTTTTGAAAGCTGCAAATCAGCATGGCACATATTAAATTGACTAAGGAAAGTTTAAATAATAGGTCTTACAATTAAATATTATTTTCAGATTTCCTACTAGGGTCATTGTGGAAATATCTTTTGCATATTTTTGTGACTGGCACTCACCACTGACCTAGATCACTTCATAAACTGGGTCCCAGCAAATAACATATGTATATAGATATAAATGAAGTTAAAGTTTAAATTTCAAGCAAAAAAGGATGTAAGCCATGCTTACAGAGCAGGGATCCTGTCTAGGAATACTGACTTTTAAGAATATTTGAAAATAGTGATAGATTAATAACTAAACCTGAGCCCTCAGCACAATGCTAATATGAAAAAGAAAAAACCAGTCTAATTCTAAGATGCATACACAGAACAAGAAGTGGGAAGACTTTTACATACCTGTTTCAGGCCATAGTGCAGCTTTTAATTCTAGTATACACAATGCAATGAGGATTTTAAGCAATGGCATTCTCTTCAGAAATAAAACACCAGAAGAATAAAGAGTTGTGAAACATGAAAAATGAAGAGTTTGACCTGTTTAAGTCATCAAAGAAAAAGCAAAAAGGGTCATTAGATGACAGAGTAAAAGCAGACAAAGAAAAGCAGTTTGATGGGAGAGCACTTTCCAGTTTTACAAATACATCACAAGGCAAAAACCAAGTTTGCAAATTCAGATTAGAAATAAAATAAATTTTTTCCAACAACAAACATAATTAACCTCGGTACAGCTCCTTTAAGCAGAAAGAGATTTCCAGCTGGGAATATTGCTGATAAACAGAATAACACAAAACATGTGCTACGTCAGTTAAGCCAAGCTTCATTGACAAGCTGACCATGCTGACAGCTTGGAATAAAATTCCCAAACCTTCAGCTATGACATCATCATGTTTTGTCACTCCTGCCTACAAATGCAGGGAGTTTTTATATGCTTTCTCACAAATGAAGGCGAAGAATTCTACCTCAGAAATGCAGCTACATGTAACGGAGCCACAGATACTGATCTTGATTTTACGTGGTTTTCTGTTCAGAAAATACAAGCAGCTTCTCTTATCAGCTCTCCTGCGCTGTGTAGTAGGAAGGAGACTAAATCTCTAAAAGACACTAAGTATTGGCATCCAGAGCACAACTGGGTGAGAACTCTGCATTATACTTTTTTATGAGTGCAAGGAAAGGCATACTAATCCTGAGACCATTTTAGATGCGGGTACTATTTTTACACTATTTGGCTTTTACTGAGCCAGCAATACAGGAGAAGGAATCTCCAAGAGAAAAGACAGCATTTATTCAGCTTTGCATGAGTTAGGAGCAGATTCTGAACTGCCAGTTGCTTCAAAATTCCTTTAAGAATGGAAGAACCAACTTCAAAGATATGCTATAAGATAATCAAATCTTCCACCCTTTACCTCAGTGATGGAGTTCTTGGAGAAAAAAAAGTGCCTTGTTCAAATGGAAACGTATTATTTCCATTGATTCCACAACTGTGTGAAGCTCAGACTTTAATATTCTGTCTCTTGTTTGTGTTACTCCATCTTTTTTTCTTCAGCCTGTATTAGACCTCATAGTTTACATAAGCCCACCTTTAGGCTGTCTACTGCAGAGTTGTTTATAAGCACAGTAGCCGACCAAAATACAATTTGCTGTATACATTTCTATCTATTTTTCTGTCACCATCTTAAACACAAACTTGGTTGATGAAGCCCAGTTTAGCTATGCAGCCCACCTCACATCAGGAGGGAGTGAGGAGAGTATAGCAACAGGCTTTACAAACGCAAGGAAGAAACCCCTTTCCAAGAAGAAAACCCAGTAGCTGCTTTGCCAGGGCAGAAGTGAGGTGTATGAAAAGATGTATCTGTGGTGCCAACTGACAAATACTGGTAAGCAGGTCAACATTAAATGGTCACAATGTATCACACCTATATATGAATACCTGCTTTTGCCTTGTGCACCTTCCATTTCCATATATAGATGCCTAAAAACCTGCATAACAAACTTTCACTTCTGAATTCAAAATGAGTCTCTTAGGTCACGCTGTTTTCAGGCATTGGTCAGATGAGTCAGGCTTCAAGCTTGGGAAACTTGAGCCAAAAGCTGGTATTCTCCAATGACCTGAAACATGTCTTTGCCAAAATATTGAGCAAGTTCTATCAAAAGGTACTACACTGAAATTCTGTACTGCATCTCCTGACATGTTTTTCCAAGTGGGGAGACCTCCTGAGAGGCTCACTCTTCCCAACATAGACAAGAACAAACACGTAATTGAACTTTAGAGAGACTTCTCTCGCTCATTTAAAGTGAAAGCTTCTCTAGCACTCACTGGTGTTATCCAAGGGAGCAGTGTATGAAGCAAGGAATGCTCTATGAAAAGACTATTTATACTGCTTCCTTTTGTTCTACCATGTTTTGTTTCTCAAGCACTTAATGAAGGAAAACTGCATGAAGAAATGCATGTTTCATCATTCTGCAGCTGTGCTGCATCCCACCTTCATTCTTCAGCAGTTCATGAGATCTTCTGATGCTTAGAACATTTTTGCAGCTTTTATTTTAAAACAATCAAAGGTGCTTTTTTTTATCCTGTTGGTTTGGGTTCTCCCTGCACAACCTTCTTGCCATGTATAAAGCAATAACCAGATGAGCATGAAAATTTGTCTCTGATCTCATTGGGACAGTTATTAGAGAAAGTGGAAACAGTTCTCTTTGGCTTTAGTGACTCCACCTTTGACTTTTACTCATATGAGGTTGCTCTCCAAGAGAGGAAGAGAGGGAAGGAGGAAACTGTGAAAATTTTAAACATTTTCTGACTAGGATATTAGAAGCAAGCATGCAGCTACTCAACAGTATCAGCAATGCATGGACTTTGCCCAAAGGTCTTATATTTTTCTCTGTGAAACAAAGTTAAACTTACATTTTTCTCTGTGAAACAGTGAATGAATAAGAGCAATGATATCAGTCACTTTAACTAATCTTCATTTTACTGCAGTCATTGAATGACAGTGAGTAAGCACACTGGTCTGTGTTCTTCACTGTGTCAGCAATCAGCATCTTACACCTTTCAACTTGAATTAAATGTCTTTTCTCCCAAGTGTTGTGTTCTTGCCCTTTCCATCACCACTGGTTATTTCATCGTTGTTCCTACTGAACAAGAGCTCCATCATTTTGGTCTCCATTTCCCCTTTCCTCTCACAGCCTGCTTACATAATAAGTCTAAAATCATCTTGACTACCAAAACCAAGTCTACACTTTGGTCGTCTCTCACTAAGTTATAACACCTCCTCCTCCTCATATGTTTGAGAACTTGGCTTCTGCAAATCAGTTTCTTACAGATGGTACTTCCATTTACTGGCACCAATTGGTTACTTAGAAGTATTAGTCACTGGAGATACACATTTTATAAAACATGTGAAAAATAAGAAGTAGAATAAACAGGAACATGCAGTGACATAGCGCCTTGGCTTTCTCCCAGTCTTTTTTCCTCATAAGGAAAAATACTAGTTTGCACCATGTATTTATGTGCAAGTGAGGTTATAATGTAGGCAATTAATATTGAGAAAGTATTAATGCTTTTTTAATAGTCAAAATAATCATCCCCTAAATGCCATTACAGTCTGATTTACAGAGCACTGACTCAGATCCAGAAACAATGCGCTGGACTCATGACCTTCCACTGCTTTTCTGTTTGATCTTGAGCAAGATTTAATCTTTCAGTGCCTTTCTCTTCCCCTCCATGAATGTGAAGAACAATATTGGTGCCTACCGTAGATTAGCTGACATTAGGGCTTGCCTGCACTCCCCACACACCCTAGCCCCCTTCCCCACCTCAACGCCCTGAGTGCTGGCAAGTGACAACACAAAACCAGATGATCTGACGAACGGACCTGGAGTTTCTCCTGGAAGCTGCCATGAAAGACCATGGAGGTTCACACACACGCATTTATGCAGGACTACATATTAGGCACAGCAAGACAGCCGTGTTCTGCTCTTGTTCTTCCCTTTTCAATCATCCAGTGCCTCCAACACCAAAAAGCACATCGCTGCCCTTGTAATAGGAAGCCTAAAAACAAATAAAAAAACCCCACATGTATCTTCACCACGACCACCCCTAACAGAGTCTAACAGGTTCTTCTCAATTGACTTCCGTGGACACCCCAGACACTTTTTTCCCCTCGCTGAAAGGGAATCTGTCCTCTCTGCTCAGCCAGACGCACAAGCTACGGCACTCCCAGGGCTCAGCCCCCAGCTCCTGAGAGCATCCTCTCAGCTGCGGCCCCGCTTCCTTCAGCTCGCTCCCGCCTGTCCCCCAGAGCCACCCCTCAGAAGCGGACCCGGTTCCCTCAGCTCGCTCCCGCCTGTCCCTCGGCTGCCGCCCCCGTACCCTCAGCTCGCTTCCGCCCGTCCATCAGCTGTGGTCCCGTTTCCCTCAGCTCGCTCCCGCCTCTCCCTCAGCTGCCGCCCGCGTTTGCCTCAGCTCGCTCCCGCCTGTCCCTTAGCTGAGGGCCCGGGTCCCTCAGCTCGCTCTCGCCTGTCGCTCAGCTGTGGCCCCCGTTTGCCTCAGCT
>NW_010522989.1:19843-20228 GCF_000687285.1 Phaethon lepturus
ACTCCCCCCCCGGCCGCCCTCAGCTCGCTCCCGCCTGCCCCTCTGTTCGCTCCCGCCTGCCCCTCAGCTCCCGCCCCTGGTCCCTGAGTTCGCTCCCGCCCGTCCCTCAGAGCCATCCCTTAGCTCGTCCCAGCAACATCGCTACCACCAGCCCGACCTTTTCCAAAAAAAAGCGCCGCTCCCACCAGCCCCCCCTTTCCCCTCCCCTCCACTGAGGCCCTGCCTCGTGCTGTTGCACCTCCCCCCGCGCCACGCGCAAGCGCCCTGGGAGCAGCGGGCCTGGCTGCGGGGCGGCAGGTTCCCGCCATCGCAATGCTGCGCACGGAGAAAGTGCTGCAGCTGCGGGGCCAGCAGGGCCGCTCGGTGCGCGTCGTGCGGGAGCACT
>NW_010522990.1:0-491 GCF_000687285.1 Phaethon lepturus
GGAAGCACTTCTCGGGGGAGGCTGGGGAAATGGTTCGCGCCGGCAGCACTCCAGCTCTCAGCTGTGTCTCCTCCAGGTGCCGAGCCTCGTGAGGTCCATCTACCAGTGGCTAATGTCCAACACGGGCGTGTCTGCCGAGCACAGGCTGGACAACGCCCTCCTGCAGCTGACCCAGCTGCACCCCCACGACGTGGTGGTGACGCTCCTGCGCTGTGCCCCATCCTGCGACAGGTACGGGCCCACCTGCCTTCAGGGCTCAGGGGTCTCAAGCTCTTAGAGCCCATCGGCCTGTAGAGCCCGGCCGTGCGGGCTGCCGGACAGATGGAGATTTTCAGGCCCCTCCTGCCCCTCCCTGGGCAGAGGCAGGGCTGGTGGCCAGCCTGGGCCCCGGGGTTGCCCAGGCCATGGCACTGTGGCCGAGACCCGCTGACACAGAGCTCTGGGCCCACAGGGCTGCCGCGACCATGTGGAGGGCGATGGTCTCCAGGGGC
>NW_010522991.1:0-5129 GCF_000687285.1 Phaethon lepturus
GGAGCGATGACAAGAGAGACAGCCGAAGGAAAGCGTGGGGCAGAGGAGGTGGGTGGATGCAGATCATGCTGGGGAGGCGTGGAGGGGACGGCTCCAAGAGCCTGGCTTGGGGACACCCCGGGGGCTGAGGTACAGCCAGCGCAAGGGCACCGAGCGCATCCCGGGAGCCCACCCGGGGTCCCTGTGGTTGCACGCGGTGCTGCCCATGATGGCGGGGCAGGACAGGGGTGTCAGGGCCCCAGGAGGGGCTGGAGTCTCGTCCCCTCTGCAAGGAGCAGGGGTGAGGATGAGGAGGGTTGGGCCACGGCTTCCTCTCCAAGGGATCTCAGACTTTCCAGGGCCGTCCCAGCAGGGGAGGTGGTGCCAGGGTGTGGGCATTTCCCCTGACCTCAGCCCGGGGTCTGCGTGCCGGAGGATGCTGTAAGCACAGCTGGATGCTCACACCCAGCCCAGAGCACGGGAGATGTCTTGGCCCGACATGGAAGGGCTCAAGAGGGACCGGCCACCCTTGGCTTGTGTTTCTTGCCTGTGCTGGGGGTCTCCACGGGGTGCCCTGTCCCGCAGCACCCGGCAGGATGCCGGCACAAAGACTGTGGCTGGATTTTATTTTTATACTTCACCTCCCTGCCCCCTTTGTAGAAATGACATAATTATGGGGATTTAATGTTCCACTGCTAAATTTCTTCATTTTTCAGGATAATTTCCACTATTTCATCAAGGAATAATTAATTACATTGTCTTTAATCAGTTGTTTTACAAATCCAGCAGCGCAAGAAATTTTCATAGACAGACAATGCAGGCAGCTGCTCTTCCCTTCTGGGCGCATTAATGAAGTGAAAGAGCTCGAGCTGGAAAAAAATCGGCTGGCAAAAAAAGAAATCTATTGACAGAGATATTGAAAAGATCACAGCGTAATCCCTTAATGTGTGCGACAGGGAGAGAGAGGGGAAAGACAGAGCCCAGGTGTGAGGGCAGGAGGGATTCGGGCTGCTGGAGGTGCTCAGGGCTGCTTAGCCGGGTCCTTGGCATCAGAGACATCCGTCACGGATTTTAACATGTGGGTGCACAAGGGTGTCTGCCCACGTGAACGAGTATGTGCGTAATAAATGCCTATGCACGTGAAGGTGTATGTGTACAACTATATGTGTGTTTATCAAAGGGCCAAAATTTGGTTTCCAAAAGCTGTCTGAAAGCAGAACCAAAGCCCTCCCGACCCTGAGGTAGGGGATGTGATGGATACAGTGTCACAGCGTCGATGGGGTCAGCACTCCAGCCTGACTTTCCTTCTCTCTCAGCCCCTTCCCTCCCTGTGTTTCCCAGTCAGAGTTACCCCTACAGACTGGGCCCCATGGAGACCCCAGGGATGCTACTGCATTGAGTCCAGAGCTGTCCCCAGAGCTCCCTGCTCCAGCATCTCCAGGGTCCCACCTCTGCTCCGCTGCCTGAGGGTGCACAGCACCAGCTCTGGCACCTCCTGCCTGCCCTTGCACGGTGCCAGGCACACTGTGCTGTGCTCTTAGCTGGGGCTGGAAGTGTAAAAAATAAAAGGCAGCAAAGAAAAGCAGCAGACGGATGATGAGACATTCCAGATCCCTGGGTCTTTCCTTGCTCCAGCTTGATGCAAGGCTCAGATACCTCATGTGCGTGTTGGAGGGAGTGAGAGCTGGTGGTCTTTGTGAACCCCCCCAGCCTGCCCAGGCTCCAGGGGTGCATTTTCACTGTGACTGACCTTCTCCATCCCTTTGCACCATGTAGTGGATGATCAACAAGACAGGGCAGTTAGTTACACACTGCTGAGGTCTGGGCATGGCCCCATACCACAGGGCTTGGGTGGATATTCCACCCTCCCCAGAGAGGGCCGATGCCAGGGTCCAGCACTTTGATCTGGCCTGTGAGCTAATGAACTCGTCGCAAACTGCAGCTGCGAATTTGTCACTCTCAAGGCTGGAGAGATGACAGGCCAGCTCCTTCAACAAGCTGCTGCCTCCAGGCAGCCCAGCGCCAGGACGCTGCCCGGCCCCGACAGCTCCTTGCCTCCCGGGCACGGCATTGCTGAGATCTGGCTGAGATGCCCCCCTTCCCTGGGGGATCTGAACACCGCTCCCCTTGCTGGGCCCTGCGTGTGCACCTCTCTGTATTCACTACCCCAGTTCTTGCACAGCACTTTCCATCAGTAAATCTGAGCACACTTCACAAAGGCAGGGTGCTGGTTTTGGCTGGGACAGGGTTAATTTTCTTCATAGCATCTAGTATGAGGCTGTGTTTTGGATTTGTGCTGGAAACAGTGTTGATAACACAGGGATGTTTTCACTACTGCTGAGCAGTGCTGACACAGAGTCAAGGCCTTTTCTGCTCCTCACCCCACCCCACCAGCGAGCGGGCTGGGGGTGCACGAGGAGCTGGGAGGGGGCACAGCCGGGACAGCTGACCCCACTGCCCAAAGGGATGTCCCAGACCAGTCATGCTCTGCGTATAAAGCTGGGGGGAGAAGGAGGAAAGGGGGGGATGTTTGGAGTGATGGTGTTTGTCTTCCCAAGTCACCGTTACGTGTGATGGAGCCCTGCTCTCCTGGAGATGGCTGAACCCCTGCCTGCCCATGGGGAGTGGTGCATTAATTCCTTGGTTTGCTTTGCTCCTGTCCATGGCTTTTGCTTTCCTTATTAAACTGTCTTTATCTCAACCCATGAGTTTTTCCCACTTTTACCCTCCCGATTCTCTGCCCCATCCCACCCAGGGGTGGGAGGTGAGGGAGCAGCTGTGTGGGGCTTAGGTCCCGTCTGGGGTTAAACCATGATAGCATGTCAAAAAATTTACCCAAAAAGATTGTGCAAGGCTCTGCACGACATGCTCAACATTTTTGGCACAGGTACAAGTGTGGTGATAATTCAAGGTGCTCTACAACTGGTCAGCAGCCCTACGGGTGCCAAATAACCTTGCTTTAGCTTAGTGCAGTTCGGGTAAAGGGCCGGGCCCAGGCCAGGAGGTTGGCAAGGGGAGGAAAGGCTTTCCCCCAGTCCTGCTTTGATTTCAGCTGGAAAGCAATTAGGTGGATGTACCCAGCAGGAGGGCGCGGGAAGGGGCAGCCCTAGGAGTGACCCAGGAGGAGAGGTGAGGATGTGTGCAGCAGCATCTCTAACCGAGACGGGCTAAGCCACGCTGCCGCGTCCAGCTCTGGCTGCTCTGCTCCACGCATTAATGGACAAAAGTTTTGTTTTCTGATGAGAAGACGCACAACGCCAATGCCCTGAACCTTTGGGAATTTCTTTGTGTCCAGAGACACTTTCCCAGCCTGAGAGGTCTCTGACACCAGACACGGGGAGCTAAGGATATAGCTGCTGCAGCCCTTACAGTGCCCTGGCCAGCTGGCCGAGGATGCTAGCTGTGAGATGGTCCAGCCGAGAGAAAGAGATAAAAGGCCATACCCTGGAGAAACCTCTTGACCAAACAGTTCCTCTGGGCCTGGCTTGAAATCACAAGGAGTCATGGATATTTATCTGTAAGAGAGAGAAGGGGACAGAGCTGCAAGAGCAGTGTGCGCTGTGGTTTTCAGATGGTTCTAAGCATATCTGTTTGCATACGTGTGAGGAAAAGGGATCAAGGTTGCTGTGGTTTTCCCTTGGTATCTGTTGCAATCAGGTATCTGAAAGTTCTCCCTGGAGGCCATGGCAGCAATTAAAAAGAAACCGGTGCTAGGAGAGAGGCCCCTGTTCATACAAGGAAGGTCATTGTCAGGCACTGGAAGAGACATGTGTCTACGTGAGCGGGGTCTGGGGGCATCTCTCCTCCACAACCAGAGACAAGCAGCTGCACTGGAGATAAGAAAAAGATAAGGACCCCACTTCTGTCCCTCCTGCCCTTGCTCAGGTGGAGAAGGAATAAGCAAGGGTTTTAATCCTGCTTATCTGGGAAGACTGGGAGAAGCTGGCTTGCTTTGCTCCAGCCCCGTGGAAGCAGTGCCACGCAGAGATGAGAACAGCCCAGCAGAGGCAGGACAGCGTCTCTCCTAACTTGGAGGCAGCTTGTGTCGATAAGGGAGAGCGATGGCAATGGGAGGAGGTGCTGAGGATGCAAGAGAGAGCGGAGGAAAGCCGCAAGGCTGAGGGCACCCCAGGCTCTCCCCAGCTGAGCTCTGTAATACCTTGTGCTGCAGCAAATGGGCAAGTTGAATTGCCTGCGTGTGGATGACAATGTGGGGAGACGTGTGCGTTGAAGCCACGGCTCGGAGCAAGGAGCAACAAGCCTCAGCAGGCGGGGAGCTGGCCGGGGACCACCACAGCCTTGCAGCAAGTAGGGAACCGCAGGCGTTGGGGCTTCACCTCGGGTGGGTTTGTGTGCACGCCACCTGAACATTTGTGCCACGCTGGTTTCCTGGCACAAAAGCAATACTAAAGTTGCATACACACATGCCCAGGAGGACTGAAATTCTAATTTGCTGTCATGAATATTCACAATAAGTACCAGTGCATCCTCCAATCCAACCCTGGCAGCAGAGCCATGCGATTTAACATGACTGATTACCATGTGGCCAACACCGCTCAACGAGCCCACACTAAATACCCACAGGATCCACAGAGTTAAATTATTTGAAGGAAAATATAACTCTCACATAATTTTCCGTAACAATCACTACAATCGCAAGCAGCTTGCAAATATTCTGTGCATGAAAAGGAGCTGATTTTCTCTGGGGAACTTCCTACTCTGCTCTCAGAATAAGCCTCCTAAAACAACACCTTCAACAGGTTTCCCTATTGGAAGTGTGTTCTTCGTTATTAAACTGCTTTACACAGTTATCACCCCAAACTCCTCTGCAGCGTAAACATATCATTCCTGGGAGAAGCTGTCAGTGGAGTGCCAAACTACAGCATGCAATTAAAGCCCTAAACAATACAACACAATAAATCACTGGCGCTATGGCCGGTCAGTGTCGCCAAGCATGGAGTAAGGATCTTAATTACATTTAGACCAAACAAGTATTAGATTATTTATGGGATACTGTAAGTGCTTGACAATGGGTAGAAAGTCATTCCACACGCATCCCTGGGCATTTCAGAGTCCGGGTGAAGAGGTAGAGAAAGAGAGGGAGAGAAGTAGAGCCAATATCCATCACAGAGCAGTATTGGAAGGGAAAG
>NW_010522991.1:5160-7581 GCF_000687285.1 Phaethon lepturus
GTTGCTTTAAATAAGGCCCAATTGCATCATCAATTTAAAAGCAATAGCAGCAGCATCTGAAGAAAGCAGCAGCTGCCACAGGTGGCCAAACAGCTGGAGAGCTGCCAGCACCCACAGGAGCCACCAGAAACCTTGGTACCTTGTCACGCTGCAGCACGGTTTTAACCCTTCCGCACTGGACCCCCCTGCTACGCGATACCCAGGGGGTCTGCAGGAGCCCTGGGGGGTGCTGGGGGCTGTGTGGGGCAAGGCAGGACAGGGCTCCTTTGCATACATTACGCAGCACACCCCGCAGCTCACAGGTGGATTTCAGCACATTCCAGGTTTGGCCAGGACTTGGAGGATGTAACCTAGCTGGGAAGTCCCGGGGTTCAGCCGGGACCACAAGAATCTGCCTCCAACCATGAGCCCCCTCAGGGCTCGTGGATCCTTCAGAACGATGTTGTGTTTAAGGCCCGGTTTAGTGCATCTTTTCTGTCCAACGACCCTGGAAAGCAGAGGCTCTTCTTTGCTCAGGATGACAATTTCAGAAAGATTGTGCTCGCTCCCAGGCTGTTTAGGCACAGGAATCTTTCAGGAAAAGCTGTTTGCTCACAAAAGCTTCTTCCAGGGAAAGGTACTGAGACATGAGTGGGTCTGCCCCATGCCCCAGGCTGAAACAGCACTCCCTAATGCTCTCCAAAGGGTCACTAATGTCGCATGTTGCTGAGCTACAGACCTGCGGTCCCCAGCCCCTCTGGGCTACGCAGCTGGGTCAGGATGCCAAAGGATGCCAGTCCGTGTTGGCACATCCCATGCTACATGACCAGACTCACAACATACCCGATCCCCACATGTGGCCTGATGCCAGCAGGCCTGGGGTGCACTGTGCCGTGCCTGTGCCCACGTGCCTCAGCGACGGCATGAGCAGGGCAGCTACGGAGGGGCAGATGGCCTCCAGAGTAGGACACCCTGAGGACAGACAGCTCATCCAGACTAGACCGTGTTGCTGTAACGTCGCTCCTGCTCACCCTCAGGAGGGTGCTGCTTTGAACCCTCTACAGCAAACCTCAGGGGGTGAGTTAACCAGCGACTCTCCACAGCCCAGCCCCACTGCAGTCATGGTGCCCAGACACTGTCTAGCCAATTCGACCCACAGGCTTGTCTGCTCGTGCACCACACAACGCCGCGGCGCCGCATGCTGAGCCCTGGAAGCCGGGGTTGATGGCAGAACAAGGTCTGGCTGTCCGAGAGGCTCCTGTTCTGGGCCTAAATCCTCCCTCTGCCATCCTCCACAGCCTAGGGCAGTTCATCAGGCTTGGGTTCATCTGACTGTTCAGACGCCTGCAGCGGCACTCCTTGTCTAGACAGCCGTCAGTCCACGGAGGGATGGCTGGTGGGTTGCCCTTCAGCCCATGGCTGTCCAAAGTAGGTCAAATGAGCCTGTTCTACCAGCAACTATTTACTGCTATTGACTCTCTGGCACGGGACATCTAATTCCAGCTGAGCTGCCTGAAATCAGGCAAGGTGATCACGCCCTACATCACCAGGAGCCTTTGGTCCTTCTACATGCAATTATTTGACTCCCTGTCCATCCCCTCCATGTCTGAGTGCTCAGTAGTGACCACAGGGTTCATCAAGCTCCTCACACAGTGACTGTGAGCTTAGGAGCAATTCCAGGCAGCAAGTTTTTGTTTCTTTTAGGGCAGATCTGAGGCTCTGCCCCAGCATTTCAGACCAAGAGTGGCATGGGAAGTGCCATCCATGCCTGCAGAACGGAAGACCACACGCATCAGGAATGGGTCATATTGCTCATAAAATATGCATAAGGGACAACCCCCAGATGTCTCCATGCCACTTTTTTGACCTCTCTGAAGCAAATATGCTCCTTCTGCTCTGCCATGAGATCCTGGGTGTGGAGCCAGCATTGTGGGGCAGCCCCATCCCAGCACCTGCGGATGGGGAAGCAGCTGGGCTGTTTGCAGAGAGGGGAGGCAGGACCCTTCCCAGGTCTGGGAAAAGCCGTGAGCAAGGCAAGCGTGCTGAGCGTTAAAGGGGAGGACAACCCGCAGCCCTAATCACAGGGCAGACTGATGGATCGAGCTGACAAGCCCAGCTGATCTCAGGCGCTGGTCCGAGGCTGCGCCATGCCAAGAGGTGGCCACAGCTCCTGATGGATGCCAAGGTCGTGGGAGGGGGAGGAATGGGAGCCCACTCATTGCTGGGGATTATTCCCCAGCGCTGGACCACGAGCAGACACTGGACACCCTGCCCGGGCCAGCCCATGCCCGCTGCCAGCTGGGTCTGGGAGATGCCCCCAGCTGAGCCTTGCCCGCACTCGGCACCCCTCCCCATGGTGCAAACCGCTTTGAGGATTTGGGTGATAATGCTCTTTTCTTTTCCCCCTCTATTTTTTTTTTATTCCCCCCCTTTTTCTGTCTC
>NW_010522992.1:0-10831 GCF_000687285.1 Phaethon lepturus
TGGGCCGTGCGCGTGGCCAAGCAGCACCTCGTGCCCCCGTGAAATGGGGTTGGCAAAGGGCTGTGCTGCCCTCGCCCGCCTGGATCTCCCACCTGCCCAAACCGTGCCACACCTCGGCACCCCCGGTGCGCTCCTGCAGGGGCGATGGTCCATTCCCATATCTGTCGGCTGGGGGGGCCCCTCTCCCCCACGGAGACCAAGAATTCCCTCCCGCCCTTCCTGGCGGCTGCCAGGTCTCAGGCACGTTCGCAGAAACTGGACGTGCCTGGTGGAGCCTTTCCTCCTCCCGCGTCACCCCACGGCCGTGCCGCTTCCTTGCAGATCTCCGACATCTACATCAGCGGGGAGTCGGGGGATATGTCGGCCAAGGAGAAGCTGCTTCTGTGGACACAGAAGGTGACGGCGGGTTACATCGGCGTGAAGTGCACCAACTTCTCATCATGCTGGAGCGATGGGAAGATGTTCAACGCGCTCATCCACAGATACAGGTAGGCAGGAAAGAGCAGCAGAGAGCATCGTCTGGGCGGGAGGGAGGGGGGGCTCAGCACCTCCCGGGGGTCCCTGCCCACCACCGCGGTTGGTGATGGTCTGCAGTGCTTGGAGATGTAGGTGAGGCTTGCAGGCAGCAATGTCTCTTTTACTTGGAAATCATCTCTTCTGCCAGGTAGCTGGGGGGTGGATGCTCGGAAAGAGCAACAAATGCATCAGGTTGCAAGAAAAGACATCTTGAATGAGGTTGGAGAGAGAGGCAAAAAAGAAAAGCTCTTAAACTGTGGTGCCGTGTTTTACGTGTTAGTGCTGCCCTTTCTGCTCCGGGAATAGCAGCACTTCCATCCACGCTTCCATCCGAGGGTCTCGGAGCTCTCCCAAGCAGCAGTTAATCCTCTCACAGTTCCCTGAGAGACAGCACAGCCCCACACACTTTCCACCTGCTCAGCGTTGGCAGCGACCGAGGGTGGGACTGGCTTCTGCCCCGGCTGCTTGGTCAAGGGCACCGGGCACGGCTTTGAGAGCCTGCAGGAGAATAGCTAAGGCCCCGTGGAAAAGCATGTCCTGGTAGCTGGAAGCAGCGCTGCCGTGCCGTGCTGCTCTGTGCCCGCTCGGCTGGGAGGAGCGGGCAGGGTTTGGCAGGGAAGGACACGCAAGGCTGCTGCAGGCGGGGGCCGGCAGGGCATGGGGTGCGCAGAGGCTGGGGTTTTCCCGGCTCCGCCGTGCTCACCTGCGCTGCGTTTGTGCCGCGGTTCGCTGGTGTGTCTGTTCCCGGTGCGGGGCCGGCAGCACCCGGGGAGAGGGTGCTGCGGGGAAAGGGCTCTGCTCGTGTCCTCCGGAGAGGTGTAGCCGCCCCGCTTTGGGGCTGTTCTGTGCGCCTCCTTCCAGGGAGGTCTCGCGGTCCCAGCCTGGCACGCTGGGTACGGAGCGGGTGCTGGAAAGGGCAGGTTCCCAGAGGAGCACGACATGAGAAGTTTTCCTGCCCAGCCTCCGTCCCCTTCCCAAAGGGAATGAGCTGGGGAGGTGCTGCAGCCCCGCTCCCCTTGGAGAGCCATCAGCCTGGGACAGGATCGGGCCCAGAGCGAGCCCTCGGGAGCCGCCTGGGACAGCGGTGCCCGTCCGGGAGGCTCTGCTCCGGGCACCTTGTGCTGTTTGCCAGCATCGTGACTCTGGCGTGTGTCTTGCAGGCCAGACCTGGTGGACATGGAGAGGGTGCAGATCCAGAGTAACCGGGAGAACCTGGAGCAGGCCTTCGAGATCGCCGAGCGGCTGGGGGTCACGCGGCTGCTGGACGCTGAAGGTGGGTGGCCGGGGCAAGCGGGTGGTGCGGGGAGATACCGACCTCTCCTCCCACTCCCCTTCCTCACTGCCTTTCTTCTTCCTCCTTGCCAGACGTGGACGTCCCCTCTCCAGATGAGAAATCTGTGATAACTTATGTGTCTTCGATCTACGATGCCTTTCCCAAAGTCCCTGAGGGAGGAGAAGGGATCAGCGCTATCGTAAGCATCACTGCTGCTTGGGAGGCAGCTGGTTGTCGTGGGAAGGGTCGGAGGTTCCCCGTCAGCCATGGTAGATAGCCGATGGGTGGAAAAGGCTCAGGAGGAAGGAGCTTCCCTGTTAGTGTCTGCCCTGAGAACTGCCGGTGTGCCTGTAGGTCCACAGCGTTCTCCAGGCTCTGCAGATTATGCCGTGGGTTTTGAGCTTGTGGGAAAGCTGAGCTGGCTTCCATGGAGCAGCTTGCAAGGAGGATCCTCCTCCTGCGTCCTGTACCTGGGATGGCATCACAGCAGGGAGGCACAGGCGGCCAGTCCACCCCATAGCTGTGACCGTGGCACCTCGGTTCCCTCTGTGCTCTGATCGGCGGAGCCAGGCTCTGCCTCTTCCCCGCGGAGACCTGCGCGCCGGCAGGGCTCTGCAAGGGTGCTCTCGCCCCGCAGGAGGTGGATTCGAGGTGGCTGGAGTACCAGAGCCGTGTGGAGTCCCTCATCTCATGGATCAAGCAGCACACGATACTCATGTCTGATAAATCCTTCCCCCAGAACCCTGTAGAGCTAAAGGTGGGTCCCGGGCAAGGTCCCTCTGCAGCATCCCATGTGCTCGGTGCTGAGAGCTGAGTGGGGATATTCCCCAGGGTGGTTTCTGATCAGCCTTTCTCACCACAGGCACTTTATAACCAATACATACACTTCAAAGAAACTGAAATCCCAGCAAAAGAGCAGGAAAAAGCAAGGACGGAGGAGCTCTACAAACTGTTAGAGGCAAGTATCATCGTGGCTACCCAGAGGCTTGTCGGTGGGAGCATTGTGGTTTTAGCAGGACTAAAGTGTGCTCCGTTCAGGTTTGTTTTGGAAAGGAGAAGTGGAAATAACCCTCCGGGTAAATGATGTAGCAAGCAGTACGCTGCAGGAGCGGGGGCAGAGCCGTTGCCTTATAGCCCCACTTTTTCCCTGCTGCAACCTCTCTCTAGCCAGCTCGAGGAGGAGGTAGGAAATGCCATTCTGTTGATGTTTTCCCCAGGTATGGATTGAATTTGGACGCATCAAGTTGCCCCAGGGGTACCACCCCAACGACGTGGAAGAGGAGTGGGGCAAGCTCATCATAGAGATGCTGGAGCGCGAGAAGCTCCTGCGGCCGGCGGTGGAGAGGTCGGTGCGGAGTCCCCTGCGGGGACGTCCCCCACTCCCCTGGCTGGAGGGATGTCCCAAAGCTTCTCTCTCATTTTCTTTCCCTCTGTCATCGCAGGCTGGAATTGCTGCTACAAATCGCTAACAAAATCCAGAATGGTGCTCTGAGCTGTGAAGAAAAACTCACTCTTGCGAAGAACACGCTGCAAGCTGTGAGTGGGGGGTGTTATTTCCCCCTCCTAATCTTTTTATGTATTTTTTTGTTTTCAGGCCCATCTCTTCCCCTCTCTTTTGCGTGGGGTGGTGGGTTCCCCTGGACCGCTTTCCTTTCTCTCCTGACGTTGAGCCTGTCCCAGAGGGGTTGTAGGGGCGGTGGTGGGTCTGGTGATCTATGGCACGAGGACCTTGGGGACGGAGGGGCAGGGGAATGGCCTTGCCAAGCAGCTGGCTGCCTCTGGGGATGCAGCTAGCGAGGCTGGACGTCTGCAGAGGTGCTGGCTTGGAGGAGAGCTGCAGTTCTGGGAAAGCTTGTTGTATAATGAGGCTTCAAAACCCAAAAATCTGTTTTATTTGTCTAAAAGACTGGCAGAAAGGACTCAGCTGCAGACTAGCTACCTGGGTAGGGAGTAGATTTCTGAAGAGGGGTGTTTTGTTCTAGGAGAAAGAGGTGTAAGGGTTGGGAGCTAAAAATAGTTAAACCCAAGCAAGAAATGAGACGCATGTTTAAGTGACTGTCCATGGGATTAACCATGGAAGCCCACCTAGAAGCTTTCAGTTCACCTGCAAGAGCTTTTATAACGGGGCTGTCCTGGGTGTGCTGCGAGCGATGAACTCATGTTCTTCTGCTCAAGACAAGCTTGTGGATCAAAAGGTCTTTTTGGTCTTCAAGTTGACGTTGGGCTGCTATCGTGTTCTCTCGGCCCACGTGCCTGGGCTGAGGGGACCCAGCCCTCAGTCTCTCCTCTTTTGGTGCAGGACGCTGCTCACCTGGAGTCGGGCCAGCCGGTGCAGTACGAATCCGACGTGGTCGTGTATCTGCAGGAGTGCGAGGGGCTCATCCGCCAGCTACAGGTGGATGTGCAGATCCTTCGGGATGAGAATTACTACCAGCTGGAGGAGCTGGTGTTCAGGTGAGAGGGGCTGTGTCCAAGATGGTCTGCGGATGGAGAAACATGGGCTGATGCACAGGGCTCCTCTGCTCTGTTGTGGGGAAGGAGGGAGTGCGCGTGCATCTCGTTACCCGTGCCTTGCTTGCTCCTCCAGGATCATGCGGCTGCAAGATGAGCTGGTGACGCTGAGGCTGGAATGCACTAACCTGTACAGGAAAGGCCACTTCTCCACCCTGGAGCTGGTGCCCACTTCCACACTGAGCACGACGCACTTGAAGGGCGAGTCCCTGACAAAGGGGCTGCACACCTCCTCTGCCTCCTGGTTCCGGAAGCCCATGACCAGGACGGAGCTGGTGGCCATCTCCTCTTCTGAAGATGAAGGCAGCCTCCGCTTTGTGTACGAGCTGCTGGCCTGGGTGGAGGAAATGCAGGTGAGTGCTGGCTCTCTGGGCCAAATTACCTGCCTCCGCTCACACTGATGCGGGGAGTTAGGAAGCTGGTCTGGGCTTTTTCCTGCCTTTATCTGTGAATAATTGCTTTGATGGTTCAAAATTTCTGGAGAGCACCGACGCTTTTGTCTTGAGTTGGGTCTTCTCTCTTGTGATGCTGCTGATCAGTCGGTATCAGAAGATCCTTTCTGTACTGGTGCGGTCAGTCCTTTGGTCTTACGTGGTTGTGAAGCTTGTGTAGGCTGTCCCAGAAATCAGTCGGTGTCGGAGCACTGGCTTAGGACCTTCCACCAGGACTGGCGTGGTGTTTGTTCCCTCTTGAGTGACCTAGGAGGTTTCCTTGCCATCGTGTGCTTTTGAGATATGCCCCCGCAGATGAGGAGTGCTGACTTGGACCTCTTGGCCTGTTTCAGATGAGACTGGAGCGGGCAGAGTGGGGGACCGACCTGCCGAGCGTGGAAACCCAGCTGGAGACCCAGCGGCACGTCCATACCAGCGTGGAGGACCTGGGCTCCAGCGTAAAGGAGGCCAGGATGTATGAGGTATGGTGGCATGGGCTGGGCGCCATACTGCGTGGCACAACGTGTACGGGAGGGTGAGGGCATCGGGATCGGCTCTTGTGGGTAAAGGTGCCTGGGGCAGAGGTATTTTTTTAAGGACAGAGCTTCTGAATGGACGCTGGGCTGGTGCAAGAGGCTGCTGCCCTGAGCCATCCTCTCCACCGCCTCTTGCTCACACAGAGCTGGGGAGAAAGATTTGGAGATGGGGCTTCAAGTGATGCCATCCTGTGTCAGGTAACAGGAGCGTTTTTCATCCTTCAGGGTAAAATGTCTCAGAATTTCCGCGCTAGCTACACAGAGACGCTTGGCAAGCTGGAGACGCAGTACTGCAAGCTGATGGTGAGTGGGCTTTGAGTGGGCTTCTAGCACTGCCCAGGGAGCGTGGGGTCCATCCCTGCCGCCCTGCTCCTGAGCATCCCTGCTCTGAGGCTGGGGAGGGGGGAAGAAAACGGTTGCCTTCAGAGCAGGGAAGAGGAATCACGCTTCGTTGTGTTCAGGAAACCTCGAGCTTCCGGCTGAGACACCTCCAGAGCTTGCATGGGTTTGTGTCTCGGGCCACTGCTGAGCTGATTTGGCTGAATGAGAAGGAGGAGGAGGAACTGGCCTATGACTGGAGCGACAACAACCCTAACATTGCAGCCAAGAAAAACTACTTCTCGGTGAGTGGCCCCGGGGCAGGGCTGGTGGAATGGGTGCTCACGCCGCTGCTGCTTTTGATCTGCTGTGGGACCTTCAGCTACCAACGGACCTGAGGTCCCCAGAGGTTGGATGCTCCCTCCCCAGTCACTGAGCTTGTAGCTCGTGAGTGCAGCTGATGAAAGAGCTCTGTCTAGAGCAGAAAGTGCAAAAAATGTTTGTTCAATTGCGTTTCCATTGCAAAGGCATGAGAAGATGCCTTTTTAGCACTATTTGGAACTGAAGGCATCTTTAACTGGGCGGAGGGAAGTCTGAGCTAAAGAGGAAAATTGATTCCTCTTTAAAGCAGTATAAATAACTTGCTGTCTTTCCCCAATCTCACTGTCTGGAATGAAGAGGTCCCGGGGCAGGTTTCCAGTACCTGTGTTACATCTGCCCTGTGTGTTCGGTGCAGGGGAGGCGTCCTGATGAGAACCGGCTGTGGTGTGCCCACAAGCTGTGCTCGTTTCCCTGAGATCCGCTGCTATTTACTGCAGCGCGTCCGTGCTGCACGTTGTAATAGCTGGACACAAGGTCTGAGCGAGCCCGTAGCCGAGATTTGGTCTTCGCTTGTGTCCTTCATGCAGGAGCTGACGGCGGAGCTGGAAGAGAAGCAGGACATCTTCCGCTCCCTGCAGGACACCGCCGAGCTGCTGTCCCTGGAGAACCACCCGGCCAAGCAAACCGTAGAGGTGAGCAGCACATGGAGGAGCCGGGAGGAGCCCTGAGAATGGGCTGGCAGCAAATCTTCTCACCCGGGACTGGGAACCTTGCTGTCCCACCCCACGGTGCCCTTAGGGGCAGCCAGGGCTGATAAAGCGGTTTATGGTGGCAGAAGACCATCAGTGCAGTGGTAGAGCTGTTTTATTCTGGGCAGAGCAATGAGAAGCTCGAGGCCATTCCCAAATAATCCCCATCTCAAATTAAGATACAGATACACTTGTACAGAGCATGAGCCTTTCCGCAGCGCGGCGATGCAGGGAATGGCCTCGGTTCCCTTGGAGTTACCCCGGCTTGCAGGAGAGCCATGGTGCTGAAGCAAAGGGCTGCGGGGACGTGTCTCTCCCTGGTATTTCTCTCTGGGGTGGGAGAAAGCAGACCTGTGCCTGCCGCAGCCCCCGGCATCGCTGGTCCAGGGTCTGCCGTCTCCTGCTCTTCGTGCCTGTGTCCAAACCCTCCTGGTTGCAGCCAGATCTTGCCCATTTATGTCCATCCCGCCGGTGGCAGCTGCGTCCTTCCTGTGACCCTCCTGGCCGGTAAATGCTCGTTACTCATCGCCGTTGGGCGCGTGTGTTCCCCAGGCCTACAGCGCTGCCGTGCAGACTCAGTGGCAGTGGATTAAGCAGCTCTGCCTGTGCGTGGAACAGCACGTGAAGGAGAACGCTGCCTATTTCCAGGTACTTGGGAGGGGCAGCCCAAACGTCCCTGGTCACCATCCACTGCAGCCCGCTGCGTGAGCTTCATACCTTGCTGATCCCTTCGTGGGAGAGGGAAGGAGGGATCTGTGGTGCTCATGAGGGCTTCTTTCTCCTGAATCCTCTCTTTCTCACCAGCTGCTCTCGGGCATGTCTTGCTAGAGCAAAAGGGATCAGCTTCCATGTAGTCCTGGCCATCCACGTGGGCTGCTTGCTGCCCTTGTAGCCCTCAGGCCAGGATAGCGTTGGGAGCTGCGGGCTGAGATGTTGGGTGGTCCCTTGCCTGCAGCGTGCTGCTGACTGCTCGGTGGCCTTGTGCAGGTTTCCGTGACCCTCTTTGCCTTTGCAGTTCTTCAGCGACGCCCGGGAGTCGGAGACCTACCTGCGCAACCTGCAGGACTCCATCAAAAGGAAGTATTCTTGCGACCGTAACACGAGCCTGACGCGGCTGGAGGACCTGCTGCAGGACTCCATGGTGGGTTCTCCGAAATCCCCACCACTCTGGGCGGGCAATGGGTGGCTTTCTTGCTCCGGTCCAGCAGCATTGCTTGGGGCATCTCTTGCTTCCCAGAGAAAATGGCTCATTTTATTCCTGAGGCGACGCGGTTTCATGTATGGTGGCTTGTTTCCCCATCTTGGTCAATGTTCTGCTTTTTGTTGGAGCTGCTGCATGTGTTTGTACGTGGCCACGGGGCGCAGGTGTGCGACCCCAGCTACACCGCTGCACGGATGTGACGCTGCCGATGGTACCGGATCTCGGTCGTTACAACAGCCGAGGGGTTACTTTTGTTTAGAGGCACCATCCAGCGTCTTTCTGTATCCTGGGGGTGAAGAGCGGGTGGCGTGTGCTGTCTGTGCACATCCGTAGCTTGATGCTGGTTCTTCCCCACCGGTGCCCATCGTGCCACCCTGGCCTGCGTGGAGCCGGTCGTGTTCTGCTGACAGAGGTGTCGCGCGGAGCCCACAGGATCCTCCTGTTTCTGCTTTTGAGCTGGTGCTTGCTCGGAGCGTGGTGGGATGCGGAGAAACGCCGGCGCTTTATCCAGACCAAATCCCACGTTAATCCGTCGTGCTGTGCCGGTGGGGGGAGAGACAGGGCAGCCCGGCTGCGCGCGGGGCCGGGGGCTCAGCAGCGCTGAGCTCTGAACACGTGGCCTGGCTTAGCTGCGGCGTAGCAGAGAGCAGATGACGGGCAATTGTGCTGTGATCTTCCTGTCCGAATTGGCCTGAAAAAAACCCCAACCTAAAAACAAAACCCAAGGAGCAAAGCATCAGATGGTGTTTGAAACCAGGGACGGGGGAGGATTTGGGCTGTGGGTTACCTGCTGAGCCACTGGTGGAAGTGCCAGACGGTGACACTGGAGTGTGTGGAGGCAGGTGGCTGCTTTGGCTTTGCTCTTAGCGCACACCAGTGATCTCCAGCAAGACCCCAGTGAAGCTGGGATGCTGCTGCTCCGTGTTCGTGATGGGTGCGTAGCTGTCTGGGGGCTCGCCGTCTTCTCTCCTGGAGGCTTGGGGGTGCCATCCTTTCTGTCGTGGTCTTGGGGTCATCCTGGTCTGTCCTCCAGCACTACCAGGGCACGGAGCAGCCAGCCTGGCTCTCGGGCTCTGTATTCGCGAGCACTGTAACAGCAGAAGTCTGGCAGATGCCACGCGGGGTGGGAGAGGCTCATCCGGGCAGCCGGAGAGTGGCCACGATCTCAGGACCGGGGCAGCTGCCCTGAGCTCAGCTTTTATTATTCTTTCTTACCTGATAAGTTAAAGTTGTATTTCTTCCAATCATGCTCCCCGGGACAGGCACAGGTAGTTTATTTAATCATTTATTCTTTTCGTTTTCTTTTTTTTACCATTAAATTATCCTCCACTGTTGTTAGCTCACTAACTGACCCCGAGAGTACCAAGCATGAGGGAGAACAGTTTTCTGGGATCCTTTTTAAACTTTTGCAGCCAGAACGGGCAGAGCTGCCACTAATCACACAAGCTGCCAGGGTCGTGATCCGCACACGTCTACATCGGTGCCGGAGGCTGTTCCAGGGCAGCTTGGCCACCAGTCCCCCGGGTTGTCCCATCACCAAACCCCGCAGGGACTTGTGGGAATCAATTATGCAGCATTTTCCTTCAACTGGCGAATTTCTACCCAAACCCAGAGACCTGTGCGATTACTCCACCACTAGCCCCTTCTCCTGAGATGTTTTATCCGCGTAATTCATCGTATCCCCAACCAGCCATTGGTTTAATCATGCCTTCATCCTTTGATTTAGAAAAGGGAGCATGCTTCTGTGGTATCTCCTCCAGACAACCAAACGTCCCCAGCTTTGGGCTGGAGCTTGTCCTGCTCTCGGCCACTTACATCTCCTGGGACTTTAATTTTGGTGTATGCTGCTGTGTTCTCTTTTTTTCCCTTTCGAAAGACAATGTTTTCTTGTCCTAGCAGCAAAAGAGCCAGAGGCGTGCATGGGGCTTTGCAGGGCGGTAGTGGAGAGGTCCCTCCCATGACTTGACATCAGACCTCCCTTCCATCCCATCTCTCCTGAGCCTTTTTCCCATCCTGTTAGGGCAGCAGGATCTTTGTTCAACCCTTGAGATCCCAGCGTAGCTCTTGCAGGCCAGCATTGGGGTGGGGGGTGCCGAAATGCCTGGGAGAGACCTCCTCTCCCCTGCCTCGAGCAACCCGTCCTTCATCCTTCCTTCCGCCAGGACGAGAAGGAGCAGCTCATTCAGTCGAAGAGCTCCGTTGCCAGCCTGGTGGGACGGTCCAAAACCATCGTCCAGCTCCGGCCCAGGAACCCGGAGCATCTTGTGAAGAGCACGATCCCCGTCAAGGCTGTTTGTGACTATCGGCAGATCGAGGTAGGACTGGATGGCAAGGCGATGGCGGAACTTTGAAAAGGAAGGCGGGGATGAGGTTTGCCCCCGCCGCAATGCTGCGAGGGTTTAGGATGAGCTCCGTGGTGTCTGTCAATGGAAAGCAGGAGTGGAGTGGGAAGACAGAAGGAGGGAAATAGCACAGCTGTTTTTCCTGGACCAGATTTTCATGTCTCAGATTTATTCTGGGCAGGAGCTGAAGTCCTTTTCCCCAAGGAGGATGGGCTTCATCATCCTGAGCCAAATAGGCATGTGGGTGGTAGCCAGCTCCGTTCAGCTTCCTTGTCCCTTCGTCTCCAGACACGAGCGTGCTGCACCGCTTGGCACTATACCAAGCTTTTGCTTGATTGAAAAAAAATTACAAACATATATATATATATTTATGGAAGCTGGCTGGCCCCCAGGAGGGAAGCTGGCGGCAAGGGCAGGCGTGTGCAGCCCCGCTGCTGGTTTCTGATGGGCCGTGCGGTGTCGGTGCCGCCGCAGATCACCATCTGCCGGAACGACGAGTGCGTGCTGGAGGACAATTCCCAGAGGACCAAGTGGAAGGTGATCAGTCCCACGGGGAACGAGGCCATGGTGCCCTCCGTCTGCTTCCTGATCCCCCCGCCCAACAGGGAGGCCATCGAGATGGCCAGCAGGGAA
>NW_010522992.1:10899-34810 GCF_000687285.1 Phaethon lepturus
GGAGCAGAGCCGGGGTGGAGGAACGGGAGCGGGTGGCACAGCCCATCTGAGGTGAGGGAGGGCATCCCTCACGGTTACGCACTGCAAACTCCATCGCAGCAACTGCTATAGTCGCTTGCAAGAGAGAAAACGCTGGTTTGGGGGGGGGGACCCCCCCCTCCGGGGCTCTCTGGCGCAAAAAAAGGCGCGGGCCACGGGCGGCCGGGCTGCCATCGCCGGCTTGACGGGCTGCTGGCTGGCGGGTTAGCAGGGTCGGGGCTGAGCGTGCTGGGGAGATCCAGGGCTGACGGGTCTGCTCCTTCCCCTTGCAGGGTAGAACAATTGTACCAGAAAGTGATGGCTCTCTGGCACCAGCTCCACATGAACACGAAGAGCCTCATCTCCTGGAACTACCTGCGGAAGGACGTGGCCCTGGTGCAAAGCTTCAGCGTGGAAAAGGTGCGGTAGGAACTGCTCTGCCTGGCTCCGGGGCTGCGTTGCTTCGCTGTCCGGGCTTCTTCGTGGGGCCGAGGAGGACGGGAAGACCAGAGCCTGCAAGGTTGGGCAAGTCGAGGGTCTTTGCTCCTGGAACAGTGGGAAAGCCTGAGCTTGGGGCTTCTGTGCAAAACAATTACAGTTTTTCCCAATAAGAAGAGCATCAGCAGTTTGGTGACGAACTGTAATAAGCGTAAGAGACTGTGGGCTTAGCGTTCCTTTAGGGAGCGGGCAAGGCTGGAGGGAGGCCTGAGGCTGACACGGGGAGCTTGCCTCGTCTCCTCCAAAGAGAAAATACTCCCTCGGCAAAGGGCGGCGATGCAGGGGCGGGTGTCGGAGGTTGTTGCCGGTGGTTAGATGTGCTGCTTTTCCACTTGCAGCTGAGGTCCTTGGCGCAAGGGGAGTGCCAGCAAGCCGTGAAGAGCCTCCAGGCGCACTACGAGGACTTCCTGCAGGACAGCCGGGACTCGGAGCTCTTCTCGGTGTCGGACCGGCTGCGCCTGGAGGAGGAAGTGGAGTCTTCCAAGGAACACATCCGGCAGCTGCTGGAGTCCATGGAGAACGGTGAGCTTCAAAGGGTTGACGGCTCAACCGGGAGCTGTCGGGAGTTATAAACAAAGGATTTATGGGATGGCTTCATTTTCTTTTTTGTTCTGAGCTAGCTAGTTGATGGTGTGAGCAGCTGCGCTTCTTATTTCTCCATCCATTCAAGTGCTGGGCCTTTGTCCAGTGATGTTGCCGCAGGGACGGCTTGGCTTTGCAGCTTCAGCTCAGCTGCTGAGTCCTCTTACCCTAATAGTGTTGGAGGTGGGTTTGGCCATTAGGACGCGTTCTGAGCAAGGACTTGTTCCTGCATTTAGTCTTTAAGAAAATATACGTGGCAGTGCCGTGTGTGACACAGCAGCACTGTGATTCCCACTAAGACCGAGGACTCTGGCTTCGTCGTGCGTGGTGCCCTGTGGCTGGACTCATTCTCAGCTGCGTTTCAATGAGATGATTTGATTAACTTGTTTTCCATCTGAGCAGAGACCCCGGTGCCTCGGTGTCAGCACAATGCTGCACTCTGCTCCGGGGCTCCGGGCCGGTACTGGCCCGGGTTGTTTGAGCTGCTGTTTTGGTTTGTCCGTGACTCGCAGAGGACAAGGATGAGACCGTTGCCAGGACGTATCTCTCTGAGCTCAAGAATATCCGTCTGTGCCTGGAGGAGTGTGAGCAGAGGCTAGTGAGCCGGATCCAGTCCCCGAGCAGCGCCCGAGCAGATGGTGACACTATCCAGGAAAACACTATCCGTGTTGCAGAGCAGGAGGTCAGTCCTGCTGCTGTGAGATGTGGAGGGAGGTGGTGGCCTCTGGTCTTTAGCATGGGTCAAAGATAGCTTTTAAATTCTCGGAGGTGAATGTGTGAGTGATGGGTATGTGACTGCGTGGGGTTTGAGGGGATCTTGCTGCACAGAAGGTATCAGGAAAGCTCTCCAGGTGGGCTCCCTGCTTCATTTCATACCCATCTCCTTTGCTAAGGGTAATCATGCTTTTTCTGCACCTGCTCGGGCTCTGCTTTCACCTGCTTTCCCTTCCTCCTGTAGCGGATGCAGGAGGATCTGCAGCGGCTGCAGTCGGACCTGCGGTTTGTTTCTGAGAGATGCTACAGCTTCCTCGACAAGGCGCCCGCGGGGTCCAGCACGCCCCACTTGCGTTCTGAACTTGACTTGGTGGTGAACAAGATGGACCAGATGTATGGGCTGTCTTCCATCTACCTGGACAAGTGAGTCGAGACATGCATCTGTTCCCAAATACTTTTTTGAATCTGCCCAATGCTGCTAAAGACCTTTCTTCTGGCCCTCTAACACACCTTGCACTGGACCGTAACTGAGCTCCATCCCTCTGCGACATACGGTGCAAGCAGCCTCGCGATCAAGAGGATCTCTGCCAAATTGCGGACGTCATTGTGCTGCCTCTGTTTGATTTGCCAGGTTGAAGACGGTTGATGTTATTATTCGTAATACCCAAGGAGCAGAATCTCTGGTCAAAGGGTATGAGGTTAAGCTGAGCCAAGAGGAGGCAGTCCCCGCCGACCTGGCAGCTATTCAGTCTCACCGCACGGCATTACAGGTTGGTGTTCGCTCCCCGAGGTGGGCAGGCAGAAACCGGCTGATGCTTTGGCGTCTGTCAAGCAGGGTCCTTCCCTTTCTCTGCTGAATTGGCACTGTGTGCCATTTTTCTTGCCTCGATGTAGCAGCCTGGAGGATTTTGTGCTGCTTATGTGATCCCTTTATTGCTTTGTAAAGGTAAAGGAGCTGCCATGGCTTGTGCTCTCTCTTGTAGTGCACATGCTGGCGCGTGTGAGCATCTTGGCAGCTACGTGTCCTGTTGCTGTAGGGCAGGGACTGAACCAGTCTGACTTGCTCCAAGCTGGGAACACGGTCCCCTCCATTTTGCACCTCCTGTAATCAGCCGGTTCTTTGCAAGTTAAGGGCAGCGGGAAGACAAACCCTTCTCAGGCTTGTCTGCTCCGGGCAGGAGGGCATCTCTGACTTAGTGTGCCTTTTGCTTCCCGTGGCGTTGAACCGGTGCCGTCTCTTGCTGGTTTTGCAGCAATGGCTCGGGGAAGTGAAGGACAAGAGCTCCATCTTCACCACATTGGAGGAGGAGATGGCAAAGGCGAAGGCGGTGGGAGAGCAGCTGTACCGGCTGAGACAAGAGCGCAGCATCGACCTCGAGCGCTATCAGGAGAAGGGAAGCCAGCTGTGGGATCGCTGGCAGCGAGTCTGCGCCCAGATCGAGACCCGGTGAGAAACCTCCTGCCTCCTTTTGCAGATTGACTTTCATGCCTCAGCTGAGAGCCGGGGTCAGGCTTGTTAGCCATGCTGTTTTTCCAGGCGGGATCCTCGCTGGTGGCCGGGTTATCCCTATAGCCTAGGTTGGCATTTCACCCTCCTCTTACTTTCCTGGTTCTTCTCGCAGCCATGCGGAGCTGGAGGGCATCCAGGAGGTGCTGAGTGATTACCGGCAGTGCCACAGTGCCCTAATCCAGTGGATCGAGGAGATCACAGTCCAGCAGGAGCTGATGAAGCCTGGGCAGGCGGAGGACAGCCGGGTGCTGTCGGAGCAGCTGAGCCAGCAAACGGTAAGACAGGACCTTGTCTCGATGGCATGGCTGTGAGCTTGAAAATATGAAACACGGTGGGGAAGAGGCTGCAGGCCTGATCTGGGTGTCTGGGAAGCAGAAACTCTGCTTAGCTTGAGGTGGAGATGAGGCCTTGCATAAAAAATTGAAGAGAATAAAGACTTTGCCCAAAAGGGGAGGGATGGGGACTGAAATTCAGCTCACCACCCATGGCAGCTGTCCTGACAACCCTTTTTTCTTTGAATTTTGTTGAAGGCTTTGGCTGCAGAAATTGAGAAAAATCAAGCCAAACTGGACCAGTGTCAGAAATTCTCCCAGCAGTACTCGGCTGCCGTCAAGGTACGGGTCCCCTCCTGCACCGAGATGAGGCTGGCTGGCCAGGAACGCCCCCAGCACGGTTTGCATCTCGCATGCTCCATGTCTCTCCACCCCCGGTTGTGTTTGCAGGACTACGAGTTGCAGCTCATGACGTACAGGGCGTTTGTGGAGTCGCAGCAGAAGTCTCCCATGAAACGCCGGCGCATGCTCTCGTCCTCGGACGCCATCACGCAGGAGGTAGGAGCGTGGCCGCCCGCTCGACCTTGCGAGGGAAAAATTGCGCGGGGGGTTCTTTGACGCCGAGCAAACCTCCGAGCAGCCTCTGTGAAATGAGCTCCTTCTGCTGAACTCTCTTGAATAAATAAAGTTTCCACCCTCGCTGTTTTTTCCGATAGCCAGAGAGGATGGCTTAGTGCTCTAAGCACCAGGTATGAAATACCTAGACTCCTGGGAACCCCTGGGTCAAATCCAGCAGGGTCGGCTCAGCCCTTCAGCCTCGCGAGGTAAATAACCAGAGCACCATGCAGCGTTACTGTGTGTGGATCTTTGGGATAAGACCTTTAGGGACCCGAGGTCCTGTCTGCTCTGTGTGGATATTAAAGATCCCGCTAGCCCTCTTTGTAAGAGTTGAGCATCTGCCCCAGTGTCCGTGACCGGAGTCTCCCCTTCGCTCCAGTGTCGTGCAGCATGCCGTGTGTGGCCACAACCCTCCCCGTCAGACTTGCTGCGTTTCACTGATGCCGTACCGGGTCTGCGAGGTGCCCGGGGGGCTTCCCAAGCGAGAGATGGTGCATCCGTGTCACGTACTGTAAAGTACGTCGCTCTGGATCTGCCGGTCCCGACTGATGCGCCCCGTTTCCCCCTCTCTCCCTTCGCAGTTCATGGATTTGCGGACTCGCTATACAGCTCTGGTGACTTTAACCACGCAGCACGTGAAGTACATCAGCGACGCTCTCCGGCGGCTGGAGGAGGAGGAGGTAAGGCTGTTGTGCGGAACCGAACAAGCTCATTTCCTAGCACCCCCGAGGATGCTGCCCCATGGTGAGGTTCTATCGGGCACAGCTCCCGAGAGCCTCTCTGCCTTTGGGAATCTGGGACCCCTTTGACGTGGTTATCTTCCTCCCTCCTCCGTTTGCAGAAAGTAGTGGAGGAGGAGAAGCAGGAGCACGTGGACAAGGTGAAGGAACTCCTGGGCTGGGCCCTGGCCTTGAAGCAGAGCGTGCAGGGCAGGGTGGCTGCGGCTGGGAGCAGAGAGCTGGGCGACCTCGAGAAATCCATCTCAGAGCAGCAGGTAAACTGGGGGCAGCCCTCAGGCAGCTTGTTTAACTTCTGCTCTTTTTCCACAGCTGAATGAAGCTTGCTGCTTTTTTTTTCTTCCTCCTGACAGGCCCTGAATGAGGAGCTGGCTGCGAAGAAGGAGCAGGTCTCTGAGGCCATCAAAACTTCACAAATCTTCCTGGCAAAACACAGCCACAAGTGAGTGTGGCCCAAGGAGGGGACAGGCAGGGAGAGCAGCGAGGGGACATGGGATACCTTAGACCAGCTCGCGCTGGTGGGCTGGCGTCCCTGGGGCCCAGTGCCCGACTCCCGTCAAAAAGTGATGAGCTGCCCGTGACGGTCGTTGTCTTTCTTACCTGCAGCAAGAGCTCTGAAATACGCAACTCATTTATGCTGTTGGGACAAAGTTAATGCCCTTTAGTAGGGATCCAGCCCTGCGTGTTTGGGGATGTGATCGTTACAATGCAGGTCAGCCTTTGCTGAGCACAGTTACTCTTGCTGGTTTTAGCTGAGCCAGGCAAAGAGTAGGGCAGTGGGAAGAGGGGTCTCGTGGTGGGTTTGGCCTTTCCCTTCACCAGAAGAATGTGTTAATTCTGCAGAGCTGGGAGCTGGTTTGTGCAGTTTCCCTGAGAGATTTCCCCTTGCAGGCTTTCCCATCCAGAGAAGGAACAGATTTCCGCTCAGATCGGTGCCCTCAAGGAGACGTACCAGGCGCTCTGCAGCGACTCCACGGAGCAGCTCCAGCAGCTCCAGAGCCAGCTGGCCCAGGAGGCGGAGCACAAGGTACTGGTCCTCGCTCGGTCCCGTGGCTGCACGGACACAGGGCACACCTCAGCGGGTGAAAAAGGTTTTGCTTGGTTGCGTGTCTCATGGCCACCGGCTACTCCCCAGCCCGTCGACTTTCTTACTTGCACATGGTTGCCCTCTCTTCTCTTCTGTCCATGCGTCACCTGAAGCATCCGGGCTGGGGTGGTCCCTGGAGGCCAAGCGGGAGCCGTTGACCTGCTGCCTTCCGGGTCAATGTTGTCCTTTGCAATGGTTTTCATCAGAGCTCTGCCCTGCGCACCAGGGTTGGCTTGTTCACGCTTGGTGGGCGAGAGTGTAGATGGACCTGGAAACGGTCCCCTTGGCACATCTGTGTCCTCTGAGGAATGCCCTCTCGGTGCTTTAACCGCGGAGGGCTCCATCTCACAGGCTGCCCGCGTGCAGGAGACGCGAGAAGGTGGGTTTCTGCAGAAGGGCACTGGCCCGTGCGGTCTCGTCTGTCTCGGGGTCTGGCGAGAGGTTTGTCTCAGCTGGGGCTGAACGAAGTTGCTCTCCCCAGTGGAAGGCGACTGCATCGTCCAGGCCCTCGGCTGACCTGGGAGACCTTCATGACCTGTAGCCGGACCCATTCCCTGTTCACACCCACCAGCGCTCCCGTCAGCCCCGTCCCGGTTCCGCTGGGTAGGGAGGGCTGAAAGTGCATCCTTATTGCCTGTTATGAGCTGTCTTTGGTCATTCACAGATATACGTGTACGTGTTATATAAGTGTATATACATGTGTCGATGGATATATTTGTGTGTTTGCTTGCTGGCTCCCTGTACTCTGAAGCAACGGCCCGCTCAGATCTGGATGTGACGCGCAGGTTTTGGCTGTTGGGTCCGTGAGCGAAGCCCTGTTCGAGCCGCTCATGGGAAGAGGGTGATGGGGCTGCTTGTTTGAAATCTGCCTCTCCAGCCTTCACCTAAACATATAGCGTTTCTCTCCACATTGGACTTTATAGCACATTTCAGGTGTCTCGGTGCAGTAAACGCTTTCTAGCGCAAGCCCTCGTGCTGGCAGCAGAAAGCTTTCGGGGAGCAAACGGGCTCGTTGGTTGCCGCTAAGCCATCGCGGCTTCGATGCTTCTGGTGCTGTGGCCAGGAGAGCGGCGGAGAGCAGCCCGCCCGTGGAAAGGATGCTTCTTCCTTTCTCTTTTCCTCCCTCGTGGGCAGGAAAACGATTGTATAGCAAAAGCCTTCTCCAGGGCTTGCCGGGCCGTTTTCGTACAGCATGAGTGCGCTTTGGGGCTCGGGCGAGAACAGTTTTCGCTCACGCTCTCGATGAAGCCCAGAAAAGGAAACGAGAGATGGCAGTGGGGCTTCGCCGTAGATCCCCGTCTACGCGACGATCCCTGCGGCTCTGGTGCGGTGCAGTTGCTTCACTGTAGAGGGAGCATGAGGAACTCTTAACATTTGCTTGCTGGAAACATCCAACTGTCAGAGAGAAGTTATAAAAGACAAAAATGCAAAGCAGAACGCGCTAAATTGAGCATGATGTGTCCCTGTACAGTTTGTGTTTCATGTCAACTGTTTTTAAGATTAACTGACATCCTTGCTTACAAGTTTAACTAACCCTCCGGGATTTAAACAAACAAAACACACAAAGTGAAAGAGGACGACCTGTGTGTGGGGTTCTTTTTGCAAACAAAACAGTCGCATGCTGGACGCTAACACCAAGCTTTACACTGTGTGTGATACGGCTGAACTGCTCCATAAGGCTCTGTCTTTAACTGCTCAAGGCACACCCTGCAACTCGGGTAAGTAAAAGCCTTTTACCACCCTTCCCTCCCATCTCCTTTTTTATCTTGCTCTTTTTTTTTTCTCCCCTCTTCTGTCTTTCCACGGCTTGTTCACCTCCAAAACATGCATGTTAGTCTGGCGATGATGGTGGAGGGCTTAGGTTTTTCCGGCAGGTTCACCCTGTCTGCACAGGGTGGTGGGACACAGAAGGCAGCGGGGGCATCCGCAAACCAGCGTGGCGGAGGCTGCGTCCTCTGCCGTGCCATAGCCGGGCTGCGCCACGGCTGCTCGGCACGCCCGGCCGCCTGTCCTGTGAGACTCCTCCATTACCAAAAGAATCCAAGGGTCTTGGGGATGCAAAAGGAATTCATTCCACAGTCCCGATTCCTGTCCCCACAAAAATCTTTTAGTGCTTGTGCCAACCTTATGCCCAACCAGTGGGACTGGAAGAAACCCAAACATCCAAAGAGCCGTTGTTGCTCTTTATCATCTTAATTATTACCTTCCCTGTGGGGATACCAGCAAGAAGAGAAAAGCCCCTCCAGAAACACCAGAGTAGATGGTCTGTTCCCAGTCTGTCACTGTTTCCACGCTGGGACCTCCAACTTCTTACGTTTCTCCTCTTGCCTTGTCTGAAGAGCACAGCTACCCGGGGGTGCTGGAGCCGGGCAGAGCGGGTGCCGGCCGTCGTGCTCGGGGAGCTGCCCCGCATGCAGCACCCCTGCCCCAACGCATGGCCGGTCTGTGGGGCTGGGGAGCTGCTCCGTGGCGTGGGGTCTGTGGTGTTCCCCGGCCGTCCTGGCACTTAAGACCTGCTTGGGAAGTGCAGGATTTGAAGCATGGCAGGAGTCAGCGTGGAAGGTGTGCTGGGAGAGATTCCTAGGTGCCCTGAACTGGATGTCTTTGGGGTTTTTTCTCCTCTATGAGTACACAGTGGGATTTGTGTTGTCTTTACTTTCTGAAACTGGAGTTGTTGAATGGCTTTGGTGTGCTCGTTGGTCTCCTTCCCTCTGTTTCTCCATGGAGCATTACGAGCACTTCTGGGTTTTGCTGCTTGCCGCTTTGCTGCGTTATTGTTGGTGGATGGTGGAAGCATCTCAGTGCTGCCCTGGCTGATGGACTGGAGGAGCATTAAAACTTGCTGGCGATGTGCAAGCTAGCAAATGCACCAATTTGCGTGCTGTGATGCCTTTGGAGTTGCATTTCAAACACTTTGGGACTCGCTTTCTAGCCTGTTTAGGGGTTTTAAACTTTTTTTTTTTTTTGGAAACTGAGACCTCCCTGGAACTCATGCAATCTGAGTGCTGGAAATGCTCGATTTTGATTTAATTCTTTTCCTTCTCTTTCTGTTCTAGGGCAGCGAAGCAGTGGCAGGAGTGATCGATCTTGGCACAGTAGAAATATTCCCTGTCTTTGGTGCCATGCAGAGAGGTCTTATAGATCAGGACACTGGCCTCGTCCTCTTGGAGGCCCAGGTTATCACATCTGACTTAGTTGTTCCAGAGACCAATGAGAAACTCTCCTTGGAGAAAGGTCTGGCAAGAAACATCATCGATCTCAGGACGTTCCAGGTGCTGCAGGAATTGAAGGATGCTCTCCAGCGGGTGGAAGAAGTCAGATGTGAAGGGAGGCAGCTCCTACCTGTTGTTGCTGCGATAGAAGAGGGGAGGATCAGTGAGAACGTTGGGCTAAAGATTCTTGAAGCTGAGCTCGTCACTGGGGGCTTTAAAGTCCATCAGGGCAGAATCAGCATGGAGACAGCGATGCAAGAAAGGCTCCTTACCCCCCAGCTTTATTCCAGACTTCTCTTTCACCTGGAGGGTGGTAAGGATTTGATTGACCCCAACACTGCTGAAAAAATCAGCCTGCCCGAGCTCGTGCACCGATGCATCGTCCACCAAGAGACTGGACTGAGGCTGCTCCCAGTCAAGCAGCTGGCGGGTGGGATGGTGAGCTTGAAATCAGGCAGAAAAGTCAGCATCTTCCGTGCAGTCCAGGAAGGGCTGATAGACAGGCAGGTGACAGTCAGGTTGCTGGAAGCCCACCTCTTTGCTGGTGGCATTGTTGACCCCAGGACAGGGCACAGGCTGACTGTGGACGAGGCCGTGAGACATAATTTAATTGACCAGGATTTGGCATGCACGCTTCTTATCCGGCAGCTTCAGACAGGTGGCATCATCGATACCGTCACGGGAGAGAGACTGACAATTGATGAAGCTGTAAGGAAAGAGTTGGTAGCACCAAGGATTGCATTGGTGGTCCTGGAATCCCTGTGGTCCTTCATGGGGCTCCTGTGGCCAGAGACGGGGGAGATCGTCCCAGTTGCAGATGCTTTAGAGCAAGGAATCCTGTCTACAGAGCTGGTTTACAAGATTCTCAGCAAGAGGCAGCTCATTAAGGCTGTCTTTATACCAGAAACCACAGAGGTGTTGTCCTGGAAGAAAGCCGTTGAACATGGCATCTTGGAGAGAGGTGTGGCGAAGAAGCTGAAATCCACAGTTATACCTGATGTCATGGCCAGCGTGCAGCTTGCTGGCTCTCCAAGCAGAAGCAGGCATGGGCAGAGCCCTTCTGGAAGGAGTCCCACACGTGACAAAGAGCTAAGTGACCCTCTGCTAAGGAGTGACGACGAAAGGCTGATGTTCCACTTGATGACTCACAGCTACATCAACATCCATGATGGTCAGAAGTTGCTCTTAGTGGATGGAGAGTTGAACAATCTCACTAAAGCCCTCATCCAAACCCAAGAACATGGATCCTGTGCACACATGTTGGAAGGCAGTGAAGGCTTTGAGGATACAAAGGCAAACGCAGCTCTTGAAGGTGAGCTTTACAACGGTTTGGCTTTGCAGCAGCTTGAGTTTCAATCTGCTCCTTCAAAAGGACAAAGTGAAAAGGCCCTACCACCCAGAGCTGCTTTGGAGAATGGGGAGGTGGTGATGGGACCTGAAAGCCTCCTGCTGGAGGGTGCAGAAGATATCCTGCTTGTGGAGGAGCAAGAGCAGATTTATACCAAACAGGCTGCCATCGAGAGTGAAACTAATGCTGAATTTGGAAGAGAGCAAGTAGCTTCTACAAGCAAGGACAAACATCAGGTAAAATTATCGATGCCAGGACATCCCGGTGACCTTGATAGTGGATTCAGGGAAACAGAGGAAGTGATGATTGAGGCAGAAGAAGAGTCCAAGGCTACTACAGTAGATGGAGTGGAAAGTATTGAAGATCAGAAGAGGGCAGCGGGAAATGGGACAGTTGTTGTGAAAAGTGAAATCTGCATATCGATGGATGCTTCAGAAAGTAGAGATAGACCGGAAATCAAGGCGGAGAGGTCCCAGGGTGTGGAGGAACCTGAACTAGAGGCAGAAGACGTTAGAGAGATTTATTTGCTAAATGAGGAAACAATTGAGAATGGCATGCTGGGAGGAGAGGAGATTGTGCTCCCTAAAGCTGGAGAGGCAGAGCAAACAGAGAGGCAAAGTGAAAACATGGGAATTGTATTGGAAGTGGAAGAAGGAGAGGGTGAAGAAGTATTAGGTGATGAGAGTGTTGATGAAATGTCCTTGCCAGCCCCTGCAGAGCAGGAAGCAGAGGACACTTTGGAAATGCTCTTAATGCAGCTCCAAAGTGGTGGCATAATCCATGAGCAGACAGGCAAGACTCTTCTTCTAAATGAAGCAGTAGCCCATGGAGTGGTGCCCAGCCACACAGCTGTGAAACTAATGGAGAAAATGAAGATGTTCAGCGGCTTCTTTGACTCTCAGACATGTGAATCATTAACCACTGAGGATGTCATTGAAGAAGGTCTGATGGATGAGAAGCTTCTCCAGAAAGTACTTGCATCGGACAAAGCGATAAGTGGCGTTCTTGACCCAGGCAATAACTTTGTCTACTCTATCAAGGATGCCGCTGCCGTTGGCCTTCTGGACAAGGAAACGGCAATGAGGATCTTGGAAGGGCAAGTGGTTACCGGAGGGATCGTTGACTTGAAACGTGGCAAAAAAATATCAGTCACTTTAGCTTCAAATCTGGGCCTCATAGAGCCAACAAGTCAGAAAGAGCTGGTCAAGCTGGAGAAGGCTTCCAAAGGGAAAGGCATTGATGAGGTGACTAGACAGAGGCTCATTAGCTTACAGGCTGAGACCAGTGGAATTGTGGATCCTGAAACCAAGCGGCCTTTGACTGTTGCACAGTCTGTTGAAAAAGGGCTCCTGAAAAAGGACAAAGCTTTTCAGCTCTTGACCAAGCAGATTGCTGATGGTGGAATCATCCATCATGTGTCTGGAATGAGGCTTTCAGTAAACGATGCAATGAAACACAGTTTGATCAATCAGGATTTATGTAATGAACTCATGAAAGCTGAAAGCTTGTGCCTGCAGGACTATGTTCATCCAGTTACGAAGGAGAAACTGCCCTTGCTCCAGGCAGTATCGTTAGGGCTCGTTAGTCCAGACTTCCAGAGGAAAGTGCAAGAAATCCAGGCTGGAAGTGGAAGCATTTTTGATCCTGCTTCTGGCCAGAGACTGGCACTCTGTCAAGCGGTAAAGGAGGGCTTGCTGCCCGAGCAGGTTATGGAGAAAGTCCTGTCATCTTCAGAAATGAAAGAAGGAATTGTAGATCCTGAGACCTGCATGATCGTTCCCTACTCAGAGTTCATAAAGAAGTGTAAAATTGACATTGAGTCTGGCCAGAGGTATCTGGAGGTCCATCCCTTCAGAGCCATCAAGGATGAGGTGACGGGGAACAAGCTGACGTGCGCCGAGGCGGTGAGGCTGGGGAAGGTGGACCCTCTGCCCGCTCTGCGGTTGCTGCAGGCTCAGGCAGACAGCGGTGGGGTCGTGGAGGGTACTGTCAGCAAGAGGCTCTCCTTGAGGGCTGCTGTGGAGCAAGGGCTGCTGGATGAGGAGATGGCCAGAATCATCGCCACCAACCAGATAAGGACTGGGGGAATTGTTGATGCTGGTAGTGGGAAAAGATTGACTTTAAAGGAAGCTGTTGAAAAAGAACTGATTAGCCAAAAATTAGCTGCCACTCTTCAGGAGGCACAAATACCTGAAGACAAATATGGTTCCGAGGTCTGCAAAGTAGATAAACCCCAACTCTTACAGGAAAAAATGGAAAAATTATCTCCAAAAGGGAAAGATGTCATCATCTCTACCAGTGCTGCTAAGAAGTCTGATGGTGCTGAGCACAAAGCTGGATCTGAAGCCATGAGCTACGACGTGGCTGGAGGTGCAGCCACTGCTGCCGAGAGACTCCCAGTGACACCCACAGAAGGGAGATCAAAACCTCCAGAAACTTCAGAGGATGGTGTAACGCATCATCCCCAAGGCAGGGTTGAACTGAGAGAACACCCCTCAGGGTTAGGTGCAGCATCTCCCCCTGAAGAGACGGTGGTACCAAGGGCTATGGAAGAAGGGATTGCAAAAAGCAGCTTCCAGGTGAGAGCAGCTTGGGGGAAGGAATCGAGGAGAGAAGTAGATCGAGGGACAGAGAAAGTGGAGGGAGTGGGGCTGGAGAAAGAACGGTCATTCTTGGACACGGAGATGCTTCACAGTGTGGAGGAGAGTGAGGAGAGGAGGAGGAGAGGGTCTGTAAGTGCAGGGGGAGTTGTGGAGGGTGAAGAAGGTGCAGTGGTGGCTTCTGAGCAAGGACAGCGAGCGAGCAGCCTGGACGGGGTAACATCGGCAGCCCCCAGGGAATCTGTTACTGTGGGTCGAGGGAAAGGCGAGATGGGTCCTACAGAGGCTGGAGAACCCCCCGAGACTGGCATCCCTACGAGGCCTGCAGGAGAGGAGCTTGCAGGTAAAAAAACTGTCAAGCATGTCGAAGGAGAAACCCTGAGACTGGGTGCGGAAGGTCCAGTTGATCAAGAAAAAACAAGTAAAACTGAGCTAAAGCCTACCCAAAAACAGAAAAGCAAGAAAAAGAAAGCAAAGCAGACTGGTTTTGGAGACAGTGCTCAGCCGGAGAAACCGTCTGTGAAAAAGCAGTCCCTTCCTTCTCTGATTTCCAAAGAAATTCCAGGGAAGGAGGAGGAGGAGGACTTCGTATCAAGCATGCCAGAGCCAAAACATGGAACTACCACGAAGATTACTGCTGGGTTGGCAAGAGATGCAGCCAGGCACATGGGGAGCTGCAAGGATGAGAAAGAAAAGAAAACAATTTCTAGGAAAGGTCAAGAAAACCTCGCTGGGGGTCAGGTGTTCCCTGTTCCCCCAGGACAAGGGGAAGCTCGAGAGGTGACGAAAGGTGGGATCAGAAATGGTCACGATTCCTCGGTGGCATTCGGCCTCGAGGAGAGGACGACCTGGGAAGACACCAAGGTGGAAACCACCAGTGATGTGTCCAGTGCAGCCCCTGCAGCAGGCGAACCGCCCGAAGAATTAATTATCAGAGAGGAACCCAGAGAAGTTCAGGAAACCTCTGCAGTCCTTGTGCTTGGAGAAGGGACACGGCAAGAGCAAACAGGGGAGATGAACACAGGCCAAGGAGGTGCCCCTGTTCCCCCAAAACCCCAAGGAGAAGCACCCCAGGAGAGGACCAGGCAGACGGGTCCTGGCGATCGGGGCTTGCTCTTACCCGTGATAGTGGAGGGGGAGCTGCTGGAAACCTCGAGGGAATCCACGAGACCAGCCCAGGTGAATTGATGCTTTTTGCTATTTTGACTATTTTTTTTTTATGAGCTATTTATGTATGTTTCACGTTAAATCCGTCCGAGGTCCTCGGCACAGAGGACAGCCAGAACACGAGGAGTGGATGTTTGAGCTTGACGTTGCGGTATCGGCTGCAATGGATTTGGCAAAGGACCCAGTGATGTATGACTGAAAACACTCACGGCTTAGTTGTGGCTTCTTTTTGCTAGACCATTACTTATAAATGACTAATAAGTAGGACTCTTTTTTGGCACTTTTACTGTAACACCAGAGATCTCTTGCCATTTATAAGCTTATGTTGGAAGAAGAGCCGTGTGTTTTATTTTTCCTGTAGTAAATCTTGTAGATAAGGCTAGCGAGTGGAAAGTCCCTGAAATGGAATGTTATTAACAGATTTCTTCTTTGAAAAAAAGAATAATAGATAATCCTTTGTATTCTTTTCTGTCTAAATCTGAGGTTTTGTTTTACTGTTTGATTCTGTAGATCATGTTCAGCAAGAAGATGTGCCTGGAGCACGATGAGAAGCTGATATCGTATCTCTCCATGCTCCGAGATATCGAGATGAGAATCAAACGGGTGCAGCCAGCAGAGCAGAATTTGGCAGCCCTGCACGACCTGCTGCAGCAGGCGGAGGTGAGCGGGGCTGGGCCAGGCTTGGCCGGCGTTAGGCAGGACAGAGCTCATCCCTCCTCTCTCCCCAGCTTCACGCACAGCCCTTGCGCTCCTCCCTACCTCTGGGAGCCAGCTGGGGAGGTTAGTCTCGGGTTTAACAGGCATTTAAATGCAAACCCTGTCCCTCCCTGCTCTGGCACTGCCTCTGGCTCACCTTCTCCCTCCTTAGACAATAACCTAAGCGTGGCTGAAATTAATTTTACAGCCTGGAAGAAAGACAGGCGAGCGCTGGCAGCCGAGCGGGGCTGGAGGGGGGTAATGAATCTTTCTAGGAGGTAGACGTAGTGTTTGGAGCTGGGTCTCCAAAACCTTCCCTCAGTTTTGGCGGTGAGAAGATGAAGTCACCGTATCTTAGACATAACGATGTTGTCTTGCCTCAGGCCCTGGGCGCTGAGCTGCAGGAGCTCAGCTTCCCAGTGAATCAGGAGTTGGACGCCGTGAAGCGGATTGTGGCCAACCCCCCTGAAGAAGTCCCTGAGCAATTACTGAAGGCTCTGGAGAAGGATGCCAAGAACCTCCAGAAGTCTCTGAGCTCCACAAGCGATGTCCTGGAGTCCCGGCTGCAAAACCTTCGTGGGGCAGCAGAAACCAAAAAGGTAGAGCTGGCAACAGTCCCGCTGCCCCACAAGCGTCCCAACGCTCCTTCCCCGGAGCGCTCGGCTCCTTCTTTAAATGGTGCATTTCTGTTTTTAAGGCTAAAATCCTGGCACATCAGGAGACTCTCCAGGGCAAACTCCAGGAGCTGCTGAGCTGGGTCTCTGGCACTGCAGAGTCGCTGGACGGCAGCGATTACCAGCACGCGACCGATGCGAACAGCTTGAGTCGCTGCCTCCAGCACTACAAGGTAACCATGGCAATGCCCCTAATCCTTCTGGCTGATGAAGTTGCTGCCCTCTGTGTGGAGGAGCAGCTTCTAATCCTGCTTCCCTCCTGGAGCCTTGGTGGGTTTGCCCTTACCCTTTGTTGCAGGAGGAGCAACGATACTGTAGTTGCTCCGAACTCATTTGTTTCCACGGTACACAAACCATCTGCTCTGGCCCTTTGGGAAACATGTTCAAATGCAGGTGTGTGGTGGGGGCTGAGCGGCTGGGAGGGATTCCTGTCAGGCTCTGCGATGCTGAGGAGAGAGCCGCTTCCTCCGTGGAGGCTCTGGGATCCCCTCCATCGCAGCTGCCCCGGTCTCCGTCGACTGTACGAGGAGCCCAGGCTCCCCTCCACATTTATTCATCTTTTAGCGGTAGCTCTCGAGATGTGGTCAGTTCAGCATCTCCTGCTACCACGTTTGCTGGTAGCACCTTGGCATTGAAGTCAGGGGACTTTGGGAGCTGATGGTGGCACCGTGGACTGGACTGAGCTGCGGGCTCCGGGTCTGGGTCACCTTCAGGGCTTCGCCAGACCCAAGGGCAGCCCTGCCTCTTGGCGAGGTGCTGGAGGCCTGGTGCAGAGGAGCGGTGGGATATTGCCATGGTGAGGTGCTGTCACCTCGATGCTGAGCGCTTTTGGAAGCGTTTGGCGTTCGTGGAATATATTGTTCTGGTGACAAAGCACTTTCTGCGGGTGTGTACTGCTGCCGGTCCGTGTGTCCCATCCCGCAGTGCGGGAAAGCGCTGGCTGCGGAGTCATTTGGCCTGATGGGTCTTTTCTGTCCTGTTCAGGAGCTGAAAGAGCCCCTCGCTGACACTAAGGCTCAGCTCGACGCCACTGCCTTCGACATCCAGCTCCTTATCTCGGAGCACGCCCAGGACTTGACGCCTCAGCAGAGCAGGCGGCTGCTGAGGCTGCTCAATGAGCTGCAGAAAGCTTTCCGGGACCTGTCGGAGCGCGTGACGGCTCGGGTGGAGGTCCTGCAGGTCTGTCTCCAGCAAGTGGAGCAGACGGATCAGGTGAAGGTTGTGAGACATCTGCTTCCTGGCTGCAGTTTGCTCGCTGAAGCGCTTCCCGGCCACAAGAACGTGCGCTGAGACACCTCGTATTTGGGATTTCATGTGCATGCCACTCACAGTTTATGACTCTTCATTGCACATCATGAGCTTCCTCTAAAGTTTTTCTTCTTCCTACCACTTAACTCCCCAGTGGAAAGTCACTTTCCTCCCGAAAGACGGAGCTCTGCCGCGGTCTGGGTAGCACAGCCAGGCAGTGCTCTGCTAGACATCGAGTTGCTTTGGGCTGGGTGGAATAAACTCTGGTCTCTCTAACCCCACCAGAAAATCCCTGTGCAGAGGGGCCACCACAGACACTTGGTAGTTTTAATGTCATATTTCCACTGCACAAGGCAGGTGTTGCTGTCCCAGAGAAACAGCCGATGAGGTATTGAGGCAGCAGGCAGCTGCAAAAGCAAGTCCTCACCCGTCGCTGCATGGATCCTCTTGTTCAAGACAGGATTAATGTGTTTTTTATTAACAATTGCTCTCCGTAACTCTTGCCTGTCCTCTCTGGAGTGTGTGTGTGTGTATATTAACCAGTTTGCTTTGCTTTTTCAGATTGAG
Organism: Phaethon lepturus; assembly: GCF_000687285.1. Taxonomy (NCBI): domain Eukaryota; kingdom Metazoa; phylum Chordata; class Aves; order Phaethontiformes; family Phaethontidae; genus Phaethon; species Phaethon lepturus. Next base: position 28,448 of record NW_010522992.1, read on the forward strand.
TGTGCGCCCATCCTAACCCAGGAAGAACTCGCTTTGCAGCTGAAGGGCTCTTAAGAAGGCTCTTTCAATTTGCTTCTGTTGTTTATCTTATGACTGGGAGAAACAAGCACAGTGTTTTGCACAAGTTTGTACATCACCTTGCTGAAATGCCCAGTGAAACTCAAAAACCTTTTATCTCCCCTGGGAAAGGGGAACAGGAACGTTGCAGGGACTCTCGGGTCACATCATGCTCAATTGCTCAGACAGGCGCTTCTGTATTGTGCTCTGGCAGCAAAACGGAGGAGCTGGATCAGCTGCAGAAATGCTTTCTCTCTCTCCCGGGCTCCCTCTCCAACCCCAGGATCAAAAAAACCAGCCTACTTAGGTTGTTTGGGGCTCCACAGTGGTGCTGCCTGACCTCAGGTGGTTGTTAGATGAGTTTCTGCTGCAGTTTTAACGTTTGTAAGGTTGAATGGAAAAGGCACAGAAACTCCTGGTTGAGCTCTCCCGAGACAGGAGCGCGTAACCTGGAGCGTAGCTCCACGTTGGAGCTCAACGGGCTTCTCAAAGAGTAGATTGAGAGAAAACTGCTGGAACGGTGGCAAACGTGCAGTGAGCAGCTCCTGCTCAGCAGGGACTCGGCACCTCAGCCGCGTTCCCGCAGCGCATGAGCCTGAGGGGGAGAGGGAGCACGTGGAGAGCTGCAAAAGCCATTTTCTGTGCTGCGTCCTCATCTTCAGGAGATGCTCCAGCTGTAACCTCTTGCCTTGCCTTTCAGCCATGAGCCTGACCGCAGGTGCAGCACAGGTACTAACTGTCCTCCTCTCCCTCTCCCTCTGCCCGCAGACGCTGCAGGAGCAGCAGGCAGCCCGGGCACGGAGCCTGGCCGAGCTGAGCCGCTGGCTGTGCCAGGCAGAGGACACGCTGGCAGAGCAGCAGAGAGCAGCCAGCGAAGGGGACCTGTCTGCCTTGCAGCAGAGGCAAAGCGATGTTAAGGTCGGTGCTTTAAAAAACGGGGGTCAGGCGGCGGAGAGGCTCGGTGCCGCTTTGGGAGCGCCCGGAGCCTTACAGCATCGTCTGCCTAGGAGCTGCAGAGGAACATGCACACCCGAGCCGCCTCCTTTGCCAGCGTCCTGAAAAGCACAGAGGAGTTTTTGGAGGAGAACAAGGCGAAGATGGAGCCCGGGGAGCTGGCAGCACTGCAAGAGGAGCTCCAGCGTGCCAAGGAGCAGTACTGGTCCCTGCAGGAGAGGACGGAGGTGGCCCAGAAGGAGCTGGAGAGCGCTGTGACTGCTGCAGTGCAGCAGGAGACTGAAAAGGTAACGTGCAGAGAGCTGTGGCTCTTGGGCCCCAATTGAGGTGGACAGTGAGGTCCAGTCACTGCAGTCAGATTCGGCGGGGGCCTGGTATTCATCTGGGTGGTTGGTGTAAAGGAATTTACTGTTCTTCTGTCCCCTGGGCGAGGTGGGGTACCGGTGCTGTGCCCCCTCATGAAGTGCCTCGAGAGCTGCAGCCACAGATGAGCTGGTTGTGGAGGAAATGGGGGAGTAAAAAGCACCTTGCTCTGCCTTTTGGGCTGACCTGTAATGGGAGCGTGAGCATCGGGCACCTCCGTGCGCTGGCGGGGAAAGCGACGCCCACCCCTGCGTGCGTGGAGTGGCAGCCCTTCAGGGTGGGGACCCTGGGTCGTGTCAGGGTTAGAGATGCGACGTAGCGGAGAGGCTGGGTTTATTCACACCTTCTTTGTAACGTCCACCCGTTGAGAGCCGCGGGGTGTTTTGGAGGTCTGTGAGGGTCTCCGGCGTTTGCTGTGGCTGGAAAACTGTTCGGGGCTTTTCCTTCTCTCCATTTTTGTCTCCCTCCCCCATGCAGCCGTTTGCTGAACATGCATAAATCGGGTCACTGTTATCTGGGCCTTTGTGCTTTCAGGTGAAAGCTGCCAAAGAGCTGGAGGAGAACAGCAATAAGATCGATTCCCTTTTGAACTGGGTGGCATCACTGGAGCAGAAGGGAGGGCTCCCGGAGTACAGACCGCACCCCATTGAGCAAGCGCCAGGGGCGCGAGCGGGGACGGGCACTCGGGACGTCCCCGACGGCCATGTCGTGGGAGCAGACAGCGCCGCCGAGAGCCTGGATGAGCAGTACGAGAGGCTGAAGGTCAGGACCGACACCTCATCCCTCTCAAAACTTTCTGTCCAACGCACTAACCCTGCCTCCGGCTGCCGGCGCAGCTGGGAGCAGGACGGGGTGCTAGATGGGTCTGGCCTCCGAAACACGGGTTTGGGGTTATTTTCCGTGTGGGAGACTTGGGAAGTCCCTGGCTGGCGTCCTGGAGGACACGTACTCGGTGGTGGTGGGTGGGTGCCACGGCACGGTGCAATCAGGGTAACGAGAGAAGGTGCCCGTCATGGTCAGAGAGGGGTTACTCTCCTGCAGGCAGAGTGCCTGCCTGCGTCCCAGCCTTGGGGTGTTCCCCCCGGTGCTAGTGCTGTAGGAGGGTGCAGAGGCTCAGTCACGCACTTGGCCTCGCTGCACCCACCGGGCGCTGCTGGGCAGAGACCCTCGGTCGCAAGCGTCACCTTTGCTCGCCGGCATCTTTCAGGCCCAGCACCAGGAGCTGCTGTCCCAGCAGCAGGATGTCATCCTGGCCGCGCAGTCGGCGCAGGCTTTCCTGGACAAGCGTGGCCACAGCCTGGCTGGGGAGCAGCGGGGCCGGCTCCAGGGCCAGCTGGCAGAGCTGAAGGACCAGTACGCGGCTTCCCTCTCGCAGTCGGAAACGCGGCTGAAGCAAGTGCAAGTCCTGCGGGACGAGCTGCAGAAGTTCTTGCGGGATCACGGGGAGTTCGAGGCTTGGCTGAAGCAAGCGGAGCGGGATCTGGAGGGGATGTGCAAGGGGGACAGCGACCCCGCAGCCCTCCGGCAGCTGCTGCTGCGGCAGGGGAGCTTCTCAGAAGACGTGATCTCCCACAAAGGCGACCTGCGGTTTGTTACCATGTCGGGGCAGAAGGTGCTGGATGTGGAGGGAGCTGCTGGGGACGCAGGGTCCCAGCCACCGGTGTCTGGGAGCGTGGTCAGGAGCAAGCTGGAGGATGCGACGCAGCGATACACCGCATTACACTCCAAGGTATGGGAAGGGCTTTGCAAAGGCTGAGAGTTGAACCCTGGGTGCTGTTTTCCTCCTGTGCGTATAGAACGAGCAGGGGTGGCAGAGGGATGTTTCTCTTGAGCGTCTGGCTGGACTTCTAGCACATATGTAGATCATAGGACAAGAATTGTCTTCTTTAAGGCTTGGGCAGAAGTACCACCCTCTGTCTTGGTGTTGGTCTGTGTGTTGCCTCCTGTAATTCCTTTAACGCCTATGGCAAGCTTGGTTTTTTTAATTGTTTTTTCTTTCTTGATGATTTCTGTGCATTTCCCACCGGTGCCCAGGTTGCCCTGTGCTTGTGTGCATCCTCCCGTTATGTCTTGTTGCTCCTTTGCAGTGCACCAAGCTGGGCGCCCACCTGAACACCTTGCTGGATCACTACCAGCAGTTCCAGGAGGTGGCAGAGTCTCTCGGGACGTGGCTGCAGGAGAGCGAAGCTGCCGTCGGGAAACTGCTCTCGGAGGTGGTTTCTTCAGATCCGGCGGTTTTGCAGCAGCAGCTCGCCGGTGCTAAGGTACGGGGTCCTTGGGTGATCTCCTGGGGAGCGCTGGAGCCTCTATGGGAATTTGGCTGCTGCTCTGAGCAGTCAGCAGCAGGAAAGAAAGAGACCCCATCCCTTCGCTTTTTTTGCTGGTTGAGTGCAAAGATGGACCTCGGGAGGTCCCTGCACTGCAGATCAGGTGGAGCCAGGCTCTTCTGAGAGGCGCTGAGAGCAAGGAGCGGGGGCTGCAGTCACGGACTGCCGCAGGGGACGTCCCAGCGGGTCATGGGGGGACGTTCCTCCCCCATGAGGGTGGCTGGGCACCGGGGCAGCCCAGACCCTCTGCTCCAGCTCTGAAGTCAGCCCTGCCTGCAGCATGGAGTTGGACCTTCCAACCTACGTTATTCTTTTACTTAATGATTTTGTGAGGAAGCGAACAGGTCCCTCAGCGGGGTTTGAATGGAGCCCTGAGTTCCCCGTGGGTGCAGGTCTCTTGCGTGTGACCCACCGCTGATTTTGCCTTGTCTTGTGTCAAAGCAGCAGCTGCAGGGAGACCTCGCTGAGCACCAGGTGCCGGTGGAGAAGCTCCAGAAAGCGGCTCGGTCCCTGCTGGAGGTACAAGGGGAGCCGGCCCCAGACCATGGGCACGTTCAGGAAACAACAGGTACAGAGCAAAGCAGCCACCTGCATTAGCAGGGATGGTTGGGGAGGGGGTGAAAACATACCAGGGAGGAGGAAAGAGGAAGTCTCCCGCTTTTGGGGGAAGGTGGGGCAGAGGAGGGCAGCAGCACATCTTCAGGCTTGTGTCTGCACGTGGGGAGGGCTGTGGTCCAGGCTGACCGTTTGCCTTGGGTCCCCTGTCTCGCTGCTGGGTTTGGGGATGGGGATTCGTCGCCGGTGAGAGTTTGGCAGGAGCCGAAGATGATCCTGGCTGCTCTCTGAGCACCAAGCGAGAAGCTCTTTGCCACTGATTCTCCTTTGCGCTGAACTCTGCAGATGCCATCGTGCGCCGCTTCCAGAGCCTCTCCCAGCAGATGGCCGAGCGCTCGGACTTGCTGCAGAAATCCATTGCCCAGTCCCAGAGTGTCCAGGAGAGCCTGGAGAGCCTCCTCCAGTCAGTGGCTGAGATCGAGAAGAACCTGGAGGGAGAGCAGCCGGCCGTGCTCTCCTCCGCCTCCATCCAGGACTCGCTCGCCACGAGTGCGGTAAGGCTGGTCCCCGAGCTCCCTTGCCTCAAACACGCCTGTCTGCAGGACCTGAACCACGCAGGCAGTTGCTGGGGGTTAGCTACAATATTCCGAAAGCACAAAAAACCTGAAAAGGCGGTATGAGCTGAACCTTTTGCTTAATTTCTTTAAGCCAGGACACAGACCTGTTGAAATTCTCCTCCCTTCTTTGCAAACAAGTAGGGCTGGGATATCGGGCACCGAGGAAGGGCAGAGCAGGTTGGAGAGATCAGAAAGGAAAAGAAAACCAGGATAGAAAACTATTCTTGTCCGACCCTGCTTGTCTCAAAGCGTGCGCTGCTGTTCCCAAGGGCAGCCCAGCCTTTTCACGCCAGTTAGTTTTGCTCAAGAGCCTTCCTAAAATGGCATCCTTTCTGTGTGTGCTTACCACAGAAGCTGAAGCAGGACATCGCCAGGCAGAAGAGCTGCCTGGAAGCCACCCGTGAGATGGTGACGCAGTTCATGGAGGCAGCAGACAGCCCCACGGCCTCTGCCCTGCAGGGCAAGCTGGCAGAGGTGACGGAGCATTTCGGCAGGCTCTGCCAGCAGCAGCGGGAGAGGGAGGATGCGCTGAAGGGCCTCCTTCCAAAGGTTGAGCAGTACGAGCAGCTCTCGGAGAAGCTGCAGCAGTTCACGGAGAGCAGAGCGCGGATGTTGGCATCTGGGAATCAGCCGGAGCGGGACATTGCTCACTTCTCCCAGCACCTCCAGGTGAGATGCAGGGGAAGAAGACTCCACCTGCGTCAGGTTTCTGGGGCAGGGCCGTTTTGCAGTGATTTCTTCCTGGGCAGCTCCCAGGCTGCCAGGATCTGCAGGACCTGTGCTGGCTCTTTGCCTGGGGAAGGCAGCGTCACCGGAGCAGCTGGGGCTGTTTCCAGCAGTGAGAGAGGGGAATGGCATTTCCCTGGAGTCAGGCTGGTTTTTGGAAGACATCTCTAGCCAGGCTCTTAGGGGCCAGACCAAATATAGCAAGGTTTTACCAATTAAAGACTCCACAAGGTTAATACAGCAAAATGCCCAAGTGCTGGCAGTAAGCGCAGCGCAGGATGTGACAAAGCCCTTGCCGACGCCGTGGGTCCTGGTGGCCGGTCGTGGCTGCACGGCACGGGATTCTTCCCTCTGGCTTCCTGCGAGTGCTCCGCTACGGCGGGCGGTTTGGCCACAGCCTCGGAAATGCTCTAAGCTGGCGTAAAACCAGACACTTGTGCTGCAGGGCGGGGGGGTTGATTTGGCTTGGTCTAGGGCCCCCCATGCCGTTCACTGCGTGGCCTTACACCAGCACCGGGGCAGGAGGGACTTGCTCCTGCAGCTGCTTAAAGTGTTTGCTGAGCCGGAGCCGGAGGAGCAGGTGGGACTGGCCGTGCCCGCCTGCTCGGCGCTGGTGCAGGTCATGGCGCTGCCTGCGAAGGGTCCCTCCAGCTCGCCAGGACGCGGGGCTGCCCGGTCCGTCCCCGCCGCCCGAGTCTGCTGGCGCGGGCACGCTCGGCATCGCCCCTGGCTCTTTGCAGGAACTGAATTTGGCGATGAGGCCG
>NW_010522992.1:35257-35545 GCF_000687285.1 Phaethon lepturus
TCTCGGGGAGGTGACAGTAGAGCAGCCTGTCCCCCAGGATGCCCTAAAGCGGGATAAAGGGAGCTTTTAGCAGTAGCCTGAGCTCGAATTGGCCGTGGCAGCGTGAGCAGGGTCGCAGCGACAGCTCGCCTGTGGCCCCGGGGGAGGTGTCGCACCTCGCAGGCTGTATCTCCGAACTCCCTGGTTGAACACAGGCAGATGCATCTCATCATAATCCCCAGAAATCCAGAGCCGGCCCCGTGCAGGCTGCTCGCAGCTGCAGTCGGCGAGGGTGAGCCGGAGGGGCCC
>NW_010522993.1:0-26848 GCF_000687285.1 Phaethon lepturus
CTGCCAGTGTGCCCAGGTGGCCAAGAAGGCCTATCAGAAGTAGTGCGGTCAGCAGGAGTAGAGAAGTGATCGTGCCCCTGTGCTCGGCACTGGTGAGGCCGCACCTTGAATCCTGTGTTCAGTTTTGGGCCCCTCACTACAAGAGGGATGTTAAGGTGCTGGAGCGTGTCCAGAGAAGGGCAACGAAGCTGGTGAGGGGTCTGGAGCACAAGTCTTATGAGGAGCGGCTGAGGGAACTGGGGTGATTCAGTCTGGAGAAGAGGAGGCTGAGAAGAGACCTTATCGCTCTCTACAACTACCTGGAAGGGGGTTGTGGCGACGAGGGTGTTGGCCTCTTCTCCCAAGTAACTAGTGATAAGACAAGAGGAAATGGCCTCAAGTTGCGCCAGGGGAGGTTTAGACTGGATATTAGGAAAAATTTCTTCACTGAGAGGGTGGTCAGGCATTGGAACAGGCTGCCCAGGGAGGTGGTGGAGTCGCCATCACTGGAAGTGTTCAAAAAACGTGTGGATGTGGCGCTTCAGGACATGGTTTAGGGGACATGGTGGCGCTGGATTAATGGTTGGACTTGATGATCTTGAAGGTCCTTTCCAACCTTAGTGATTCTGTGATTCTGTGATAACGAAGAAATTCACTGTGTGCAATAGTGTAGAATGCATAAAATCAGTGAAAAATATTTGTATACTGTAATCTTTTCTAATTATAATAGCTACAGTTAAAAAGCTTTCCAGGCAGAGGTGTGATGTATAAAATTCATTGTAGTGTGATGATTCTCTATGTTAAATTAAGGAAAAGATAAAAATTATTGCTTAGATTCCCATCTTTGCATATCCCTTTTCAAATATATAATTTATTACCTAGTACCTATACACATTTTAGCCTTTAGTTTTCAAACAGCTTTCTGTAAATTTAACAGAAATTCAGCAAGCAATGAAGACTTATTTTGTCACTAATGATGGTCTAGTAGTGATACTAACAAAACTCTAAATGTAATTTTTTAGGATTTGGCTAAATTTCAAAAGATGTCATACCTCGTGTTTAACTTCACCATTCTAGAAAAGTTAGCAAGAAGCAGTCTGGCCATTTCCAGGAGAAAAAAATATTATTTTTTTCCAAGGTTATAAACCAGCAAAAACACCTCACAAATATTTCTTTGAACAGCATGGATTTTGAAGCACTGAGAATAAAATTTGGTCTCATCTATCTACGCATGCTACCTTTCTGGACAAAGAGAGGGTAGGCACTAATTCTGCATGCAGACCTGTAATATCTGTGACCTCATGATGAAATATCTTTGACCAAGCCTTAAGAATAGGAATGGTCACTGTTTCACCAACAAATTGCAGATAACTCAAAGAATAACTTAAGTTTCAGATGAAAGAAAAAAGTACTTGAATGTTGAATTTCAAAATAAAATATTGGGCCACTTTAAAGGGAGCAGCAACAGAAGAGAAATGGACCTCCAAAATTGCTGGGCAGCTGGAATATCTTTTTCATATGAAAAAGTGTTATGTTTGTCTACATATATGGGCCACTGATTTAAATGTGCATGCTTTTTCCTCTGATGGGGGAAAAGAGAAAATTTTAAACTACAGAATCACAGAATCACTAGGTTGGAAAGGACCTTCAAGATCATCAAGTCCAACCATTAATCCAGCGCCACCATGTCCCCTAAACCATGTCCTACGTATCGTTGCTGTAGTCTGGTATATTTTAGTTATCGCATATCAGACCTCCCTCCACTGGCTGAAGCTGTGGTGGATTTGTCTGACTCCTGTAGCTACCTAAGGATCAGGGCTCTTTTCAGGGCTGTACAGGAAGGTCTTTCCTATATCATATACAGGACAAAGTACACTGCATCCAAAGATAAGTTAAACTTGTTTCTACTCTATTTTAAATCCTGTCCCTGCTTTCCCAGGTCAACCAGTCTTGTACAACCACAGTCTTTGAGGAAAGTGTGAAGTTCTCTTGCTTTCTGCCTCACTTGCTCTGCACATGATGTCTGACACAGAAGACATCTGCGAAACCAGTGCATTAAATATCTGCTGTTTACTTAACTGATAGGCCAGTTTTCTGAGTTTAACAGTTTCCCCTGTTCTACCACTCATTGCCCACAGACAGCAGCCGTTCAATGCTACGCTCTTAGGCATTTACTGTTGTAAAGTTACGTAGCTGCGCACCGATGCCTGCTTATATGGCAAATGCAAAGTGCAAGTAAATGTGATAATAGATTGTTCCACTCCCTGTCCCTCATGTTGTGGGGCCACCCCGGTTCCTATTCTTAGCTCTGCTGTTGCAGTATATGTGATTATTTTGCCTCTTATAGAGCTGGTTGCTAGGAATGTTTACATCTGGCTATGAAGGGTGTGTCATTTTCTCAACAGAAAGCACTACTGTTTAATCTCCTTTCTTAAATTGTGACTGTTCTGATACCCTAATCTACTCCCAGTTTGGTTACAAATTTGTAGAACTGAGTAGAATATGTGCCCGAATTCGTATTTTTTTGCTATGAGTTTTTTGAAGCATCACCCACGCAATGTTTTCATATTTGCCCCCAAGGCAGATATTGTTTTTTGACGTGGCCTTATGACTAGTCAAACATTATTTGCAGCTTGACTTTTTAATGCAACCAAGCTAAGCATGCCCAGAGTTTTAGTTTAGCTCGTGTCAAGCCCTTTATATTCACATGTAGCACCCTGAGAGCTACTTTTACTGGCACTAGAGTTAGAAACTTCTCCTTTCATTCATTCGTTCTTCATTCTCTTGGTCCATCTTAAGGGAGGTTTAGAGTGGTAACTCCATTATCTTGTCTCAAAAACTAGCCCTTTCCCTTTTCCAGTGAAAACACTACAGTTAAAAACACTAAAACTTAGTGTTTTTATCTGAATAACCTGACAATGAAAATAACTTGTGACTTTTTAAATAAATAAGCTTCTTTTAATCCTAAACTATGTAAGAAAGCAAAGCTTTCTGCTGACACAAAACCAAACTAAGTCTTGCTTATGGCAGAAAGACTGTCCTCTTTGAATCTGGATGTTATTGCAATAGAGTAGTTGTCTTCACAGATATAAAAGTTACTTGTAAACCCCCACTGAACTCTGTCTTTGTGAATATAACAGTACTTTGCCCTTATGCGAAATACCTGTAAAACAAAACAGAATGCATTACTCTCATCTAAAATGTCAAAAGAAATATTTTCTTTCTCAGAAGTGGTCACTAGCTATATGCCATAGAAGTACTAGAGATCAGACTTAATTCATGCTCTGTCAGCCAAGTGAAATTCCGATTGCAGGGGGAAGAAGGTTCAAAATACTGTGTGTGCATATTTATTTTATAGTACTTAGATGTCAGTGGCAGCTGGCATTGCAAGAAATTAATACAATGAAGAAACTTTGCTGTTTTACCATATAACCTCAGTAAAATGTTGTATTCTGCAATTTATTCTGCACTTTCTTTATTAGAAGACCATGGCCATTTATAATGAGGTCATTTATAATAATAAATTATGTTCAAATAGCGTTAGGCCCTTCTAACAATGCTTACAAAAGGGAACTGAATCTATATTAACGTTTGGTGAAATTAATAACAACCTTGAAAACAGAAAGTATAGGAAAACAATTGGACAAAGAGAGTCAGATGTCAACAGTCGTGCCCGTGCCACAGAGCATGCTACTCACAGAAACAGCCTTGCTGAAGGCCAGACATCCACCCTGGCTGAAGACGGTACTCTACAAGGATGAATGGTATCGGGATGGTCCCACCCAAAAAGCTAGAGCAAGGAGAGAGCAGCAGCCACAGTGGCAGCTGCATATTTATGCTAACTGAAGAACTCAAGTCTCATAAATGGACCTGTCAACCTTGACTTTGGCTGAGGGGGCCATGGCAGAAGAGAGGTCAGGAACGCCTTCCGGTCGCCAGCATGCTCCTCAGGATGCCAGCTGTCCTCTGTGCCATTTTCCTGCCACCACCAGCTGGCTTGCAGGGAATCCCTGCCATTTAATGGCACAAAAAGGCTGTAGCACACCAGAAAGGCAAAAATATTTTTTTTATGCAAAAATAAAAGGTGTCCTAATTAAGCTTCTCAGTATTTGAGACTTTTAATAAATATTGCCATATTTCATATTCAGATTAATGAGAAGTTGATTTATCATTGTGAAGATTTTCGGCTGAGAATGATTTTTTGGTCTGATACAGGACAAAACAAACAAACAAACAATCCTGTGGATTTGAGGCAGGATTGTGGCTTTCACATTGAATCGTTTGTGGCATTGGCCTTGAAATGCCTGAACTTAAGAAGTAGCTTCCCTCTGTAGTTAGTCAACAGAAACATGTTCTTCCAGGGGACACTTCAGAGCAGGAGCCTGTTTCAGGGGCTCTGAGATGCCCCTTTCTGAGCACAGAAGGAGCCTAGGAGATGAGCTTAGTAATTAGGCACCTAAAGTTAGTCAACAAGCGGCCACAAAACATGCCCACAGATTTAAGTTAAGCCATTAATTTTACTTCAGCCCATCATCAAAATGACATTCAGAAGAAACAACAGCTGCACAAGGCACAGCCATGCACTCTTGGTCCAGCGGATCGTCATCAGCCTTAAGCTCTGTTTTATATAAAAGAGCCAGAGTTGCAACTTACGCTTACGTGGTGCTCTTCAGCATGCTTGCATGATGTTCATCTGCCCTCGTGGGACTCGGTGTTCGAGGTAATATACATGCCTTGTAATACTTCTGAACACGTTTATTTAAAGTCATCCACTGCAAGATGTTATGCTAATACCTCAGAGAATGACGTAAATTGGGATGAACTGACTAAGTCCTCAGACCTTATTGCCATGAGCACCCTCTACAGAGAAGCAATGATAGAAATTGTTATTTTATTATTATTCAGATGAGTCACATTCAGAGCCCCATGTTTAGGCACCACACAGATACACAGTAAGAGACAGTACCTGTCCAAAAGAGCTTACAGAGCAGGACAAGAAAGACATATCATGGCAGAAAGTACTATTATTTTAGTTTTATATAGCAGACTATAAAGCACACAGGGATTAAGTATATATGCCCAGCATCAAATTGGAAGGAACACAACAGCAAAGCCAAAATCCAAACTAAAGATCTCCTGCATTCACATTAGTGATTTAACTCTTTCTCTTGTGCTTGACTAGCTGGCATCATGTCAACGACACTTCTTAAACACTGCATAGTCTTTTTTAATTTGGGGAGGCAAATACCTCTGGCCTGAGCACTTTTCATTGTCACATCATATGTCCCTATTCTCAAATGATTCACAGCATTTATTGCTTTTTCAAGTTCCGCTCTTAAAACAAATGTCAAAAACATTTAAAGCTTTTCAGGTACAACGTGATGAACAGCATTTCTCTGGAAAAAAGTGTGAATTGTTGGTAGCATCACTGCTTTAACTTCGATATCTTTGCTGTTAAGAAAGAAACCAGGCATTTTTACGACGACTGAAAAATGTTAAATGCTGTGCTGAAAAAAGTGGAGTAAGAGAGGTCATTTAATTTTATTATGAGGCTGCAAATGCACTGAGTGACTGAAGTACACAAAATTCTTATTATATGTCCTTCAGTTTTCTGCTCCTCTGAATTCTTGAACACAGTGTTTCTTACAGTGCAAGCAGAAAAATCAGTAAAATACCCTATTCCTTCTGAACCATGTTATCATAATGATTTGGTGTATTTTATTCATTATAGTTATCTCAATTTGAAGCGTACGAGGGGAGGGAAGAGTGGTAGACAGGAGGAAAGGGCGGGGGGAATAGTGTTACAGACAGATATTACCAGAATCTGTTTCAGTCAATGACATACATTAAAATTGAACTTCAGTAGATTTGCATGCATTAAAATACATTTTATCTGTGTGTCAAAATTACTCGCTTTCATTTTGATTATGTCCTTTTGATGTATTAAAATGGCAGTTGTGCCCTGTGCAGCATTAGGCTTGTGACTTTGAAATCCGAACAAGTTTGTAATGAAACTGGTTTTGTTGACTTCTTGTAGGTCTGTGTGGTGCTCAGTTAGATATGTCTGCTGGCGTACGTGGCTGTGCACCATCTGACTGAATAATTCTGGGATGTACCATTAAGTTGTGTTAACTCTTTGCTGATGCAGTCACTCTTCCAAACGAAGAAGATATCATCAATATCCCTAGATAGTATCAATGTATAATCTTTAAATAGCTAGCTGGAAGAAATGAGAACCTGCTTAATAGGCCAGTCAGGGTTTGAATTATGCAGGAGAGCCAACGAAGTCAGTTCGGTTGAATAGATACACGTATTTCAGGGCAGGATCACAAGCCAGTGTACGCAGCGGCTCAAGCACGTCAGAGAGAGAGTCCCTACCCGCACGCGTGGCGGCCGGTGCCCCGCGGGCACTCACGGCCCCGCGCACTTGCAGCCTGCACTCATTCACTCCAAAGCAATTTGAGAAGCGGGTATACAGGCCAAGACGGTGTGTCGCTAACTGCGGGCAAGTGGTTTGGAAACGTGCGTGGCGGAGGGAGGGAGGGGGTTCACCACCTGAGCCGCACGCTGCCACTGCCGTCGGGAGAGAGCGCCCGCACAAGCTGGGCCTGTGCCGTCCGGCCTTCCGTCCCGCAGTGCTCCTGGGTGGCAAACGGGGCCCTGGAGCCGGGGACCAGAGCCACGAGGGAAACATGGCAGATACTGACCGTGCTCCGCCCCGGTTTTTTTGGACATAAGGGGCAAGTCAGCAGCAAGAAACAAAGCAGCCCTCAAGGGAGAGCTCTCTTCAGAGCCCTTGGCAAGCGTTAATTGGTTAAGACACGTTGCAGCAGAGCAGCAGTACTCCCCAAATAGTGATAATGCACCTGCTTGAACAAAGTCCTGATTGCAAATTATTGTATAACTGAGATAAGAATACGGTTCTTGACCCATTCGTATCTTCCCGTGAATCTTCCAGGCTCAAAAGCCTTCTACATGACTGCGATCCTAAGCGGAATGGTAAGCTACACGGGCCTAGGAACCTTCCTTCCCCGGCTGTGTGTATTCAGGGGACAGATGATCTTTGTTTTGCTGTATCGAGCTTCTTCACATGCTGAGAGAGCATATACAGAAGGAAAACTTAGCACGTGCTCAGTAACTAGCTTCCAAAATGGAGAGTAACTGGCTGTTTGGGATTGCCTTCTCGGAGAATATGTTTGTTGGAGGGCTTGGTTTTCATTAGTTTTCTTCGGAATTAAGTATTTCCTAGATAGTTTATCTGTTTTGTAGCTTAGCGGTCTAAAGACTGCTTTAGACCTTTGCTATCAGAGCAAAGATAAAGCTCCTTTTATCCCCCTAAAAGACTTTTCATGCTCTAAGGCTGTATATGGTTATTCATCCTATTTGTGTTCAGATGTCTTATTTCTGTAGCATCTGATCATCACTTGGCCATGGGGTGACAAAACTTTGCTCCCTTCTGTTTACTTCTCTCAGAGTTTCTCTCAGAGACCAGGGTAGGTGGAAGGAAAAGCAGAACGGGGTTTCTATAGAGTAGGCAACTGCTCAGGGGCACCTGTGGCCTAAAAAGTCACGATAAGGCTGGCAGCATCTCTGTGAGATCTGTCTCTGTAAGGCTAACTTCTGTCAGTTGTATGCAAAATACAGAGAATGTCCTTCCTCATTTTCTGTCAGCAAAGTTTTGGTGGATTGTTGCATTTAAGTAATCTTTCTCCTAGAAAGAAAGGTCGTGCTCCTAAAGGATAGAGCTTATTCTATGAAACTGTAAAGTTTAATTACTGGGCTATTAGTCCTGTACATTAAAACAGTGAGTTTCACCGCTATTGATTCTAGTTTCTGCAGGCCAAGCAGTTTTTTTCTCCCTCCCTCAAACTCCTCATCTTTTGCATAAAATATGCATTGGCTTATGCCAATGACAGAATCAGTGAAAGGACCATGGAGATCCCATCCATCAACTCCACGGGAACTAGTTCAGCCTGGGCATCAATCTTCACACTTTCTGACTGGAGAAGGATGCTGCCTGCTCTGAGAAATGACTCCCAAGAAGAGTCTTTAATGTTTGATTCGCTTTCCTCAAGAATGAGCACTGCCTTGGAAGAGAGGACAGGAGCCGTGGGGGAATTAATAGGAAATAAATGTTACTGACAACACCTGGCTGAACTAAGTGGAGTTTTAAAGTGGCGTGCTTTCTGACTGCACATAACATTTTATTCTTTCTGAATTTCCACACTGTACTGTGCTGATATTTATTTAGACAGCACCATGGTTCCCACAGGGGAGTCCTAAGGTGACAAAGGAAGGTCAGAGGGATACTGGGTACTCCAAACTAGAGGTGAAATACAAAGCAAAACAGGCTTTTTGTGTGAGTGTAACTCCTACCTGATAAATAAAAAGAAGACCTCCTAGCCGGAATTCGCAATCAGCTGAGGATGGGGTTGGTTTGTACTTTGGAAAGCAGGAAGGGAAGCTCCCTGCTCAAGGTGGTGCTGGAGGAATCCAGCAGGTCCTGGGAGGATGTGACCAAGGCTGTCCTTTGGGAGTTTCTTGCTCCTTCTGCTGGAGGAGAGACTGATCCACCACCCCTCTGTGGCACACAGGGGCACACAGGCTATTTGTTTGACATTTCCTTTCCATTCAGGAAAGTCATTGCCACACAGTTCTTCCTGATTTTCACCATCTTCTCAAGTAAAGTGAACAAGATTAGAACATATTGGGGGGAGGGGGGAAAGAATAATTTTCAATTTTAAAAAATAGTTTTCAAATCTTCAGCTTACCTTTAAATGAGCTGAATACCAATAAAGGACAAAAATCAGCTTTGGAGGTCCTCTCCCCTTCTTCTCTAGGGTTACTGGTTTTCATCCTTTTTGTCTGGATTGCAGTCTATGCAGCAGCTATTAGAGTTTAGTTAATGCCAGTTTTTGGCCTATCTTTACTTTTTTTAAAGCATTACAATTATTCTGGTTCCTGCAGCACTGTAGGTGGGCATGGCCCTTTGTAAGCAGATAAAAAGACCATGTCCTTCTCTGCAGAGCTTAACATTTGAGTTTAAAGCTCCAGTTCTTTATTTTCAGACCAGTATTACACCATGCAGAGCAAAGAGGCAACTGTGGACTCTCTTTCCTGTACATCCCTATGTTTCCCTGAACAGATTGAGGGAAAAGTGAGTTGTTCAAACTGTACTTGCAAATATCTCACAATTTAAAGTAAATTCTAGGCATTCATGAGGAAGAGTGGTTACTTCACTCATCTGGCCTACAAGATTAGCTATGTCTTAATGAGACTCTATGTTTAAGGGGCAGCATGGCCACAGAGGGAGGTTTGAGAGATGCAAAAGAATGAATGGGAGGAGAACGGGTGCTCTGAATAATGGAACAGATGAAAACTGAAACATACATCCATAATTAGGAGGATTACACTAAGGATGAATATTGCTTTGTTTTTCTACACTCATGTAAATTCATTATGTGCTGTATGCATATAAAGCTAGCAATTAATTGGATACTCTATCATCAAGTATTTTTTGTAATACAATGGTTGTATTCTAAAGAAAATAAATCTAAACTTGTTATTAGATGCTACAAAAACACTCTCATGTAAAGCATTCTCATTTTAAAAACAAAAGGAAAGAAGTACACCACTGCACTTCTTAAGCAGATGTTAATGCAGACAGCCTGCATGTATTTTTCAAGGGCCCCCAAAATATCCTGCGCACGATCTGTACCTCTGCCATTGCATTTCCATCAGGGACTGTGATTTGGATTGCTTATTCCTGATGCCTTAACACAACTCTTTGCTAACTAATATCGTTAACCGTGATTCTTAGACTTTTTAATGGGGTCTAATGATCCTTATGGGAAAATTCCAATTTTGATCTCTTTAGTATCTACAAATGCAAAATTAAGTCCTTCTCAGTTAACAGCTTGTTATACTTAAGAAGTAAAGAACACCGGAAATTATTATGGCCCATATGTTACTAAAAAGGTTTTGGTGTGGATTAGTGGCTTATGTAACGGGTGGGCCTAATCCACATTGGGCTTAATTCAGGGAGTTTTCTCATTTTTTAAAAAAAGGGCTTATTTCCTATTGATAAGCTTGAGTACTAATTTAATTTACATTTTGCTGCTCTTAGGCACAATCAGCATACATTGGAATAAACATTTAAAGCCCCTTACGAAACAATTTGTTGCCATTATTTGTTTTACTTTTTAAGTAATGTTCTTGTTTTCCCTTGATTAAATGGTCTAGCTAGGTTTGATTTGGAATTACAGAAACTGCAAACTAAAACAATGAGTAACGGTCTATAGTCTTCTCAAGGAAATGAAAAAAAAACTTCAGGAAAGTTCAGTAACAATGGGAATTTTTCAAGGTCCTGGTCTAAACAAAGGTCAGAAGATGGCTTCAGACATACAAAGAAAATAAGAACAAAGTCTACAGTATAAAATAGTAAAAGTGAACAATCAGATAGTGTAGTTTGCAAGAAAAGAGAAGTTGAAATTGGTGATGAGTTCTAAGTTTATCACTAAAAAATTTTCAAAAATTGAAATTACTGAAGTGTATTTTTTATTCTTTGTGTTTCCCAATAGACATTAACATCACTTCAGTGCTGCATTTTAGAAGATGTAGGCTGTAACTAGACACTCAAATTCTGTTTTTCAAAGAAGACATATGCTTGCTTGTGATGTGTCAGGTTTTTGTTGCCAACTTGATGTACTCTGGGGCACTTCTAAAATGCTGAGCTGTTTTAGAAACAGTTCCAAATTAAATCAGAGATATACATATATTCAGCTTCTCTGAAAGCCAATTTAAAAAAAAAAAGAAAGACAAAAAGTCTTCTGTCTTTTATTATCAGGTATTTGTCTCGTTGCTAATTTGAAAAGAATCTAACAGATTCACAAGGCCTTTCTTCCCTGCACAGAAGTCATGTGGATACATGCCCATTATCTATTTATGCATGTAGTAACTTGGGGTTTACTGTTGTTCTGACTAATCCACCAACGCAAAAATTGGAGTTATTTGTTTGTAATTCCTGAATTTCTCCTGTCCAGAAATTTTTCTCAAGAAAAATTGTCTCTACACGTAGTACTGCCTCTTTCGCTGGCATCAAGGTTACTTTAGGGAACAGGTTACCAGGCACAGCTAGCGGGATAGCAGCTGCATATCTGAATCCCTTTAGCATCTTTTTCTCATAGCTGAAGCCCTTTAGTGTCTCAGACTGCTCACATAGTGGCCTGCATGGGAAGGTTGTAAAACTGAAAGCTTCTCTAGAATGTATAATTCTGGATGCCAAGAATTAATTGGTTTACTTCCCAAATAATGATGCAACTCCCACTTTTGAAAACAATTTTTTTTCTCTTTCACTGAACTGTTAATCATTCTTGCTTGGGATGTTTCAGGGGGAGGGAAGGGTCTTCTGAAAACCATTTTAAAGTTTTATTCTCCACCTGGAATATAGTGATGTCCTGAAGCAGTCTTTAGGTTACCTGCAAACATTTTACCTTTTTAGTGGTTCCTTTTACTTTTCTGTCAATAAAGTTCTTTACTTGATTATAGTTTCACTTCTTAAGTTTAATGTTATTATTGTGGACTTGTGTTTTAACTTTTCAATCTTACAAGAAGGTCAAATTTGAATACTTTATGGCCTCGTTTACCAACAACTTCAGTGGCTGCATCTTGAAACAGGTCATATGCTCTGCTTGAAAGTAAATCAAGAATGGCTTTTCCTTTGTGAATTTTCTGACCAATTAACTGAAAAAGTAGTCCTTTACAGTGTTTAAAATAATATTGTCTGCTACATGCCCTGTCATGACAGATATCGAGTCTATCTGGAAGATATGAAGTCTCCTATTACTATTGTGATTTCTAATATTGTAGCCTCTTGGTCTTATCATGTTATGATCACTGTGCCACCCTGGTTGGATGCTCAGTAGTATAGACCTATGACTGTGCTTTTTCTGTACTGGCAAATAATTAAAGCCCAGAGGGATTCTGCAGCAATGATTCACACAGTAACCCTGATAGGCAGCTAAGCACCCCACAACCACTGGCTCACTCCCCACCAGTGGGATGGCGGGGAGAGAATCGGAAGGGTAGAAGTGAGAAAACTCATGGCTTGAGACAAAGACAGTTTAACAGGTAAAGCAGAAGCCGTGCACAAACGAAGCAAAACAAGGAACTCATTCACCACTCCCCACGGGCAGGCAGGTGTTCAGCCATCTCCGGGGAAGCAGGGCTGTATCACGCGTAACCGATACTTGGGAAGACAAATGCCATCACTCTGGATGTGCCCCACTTCCTCCTTCTTCCCCAGCTGTATATGCCGAGCATGATGCCATACGGTATGGGACATCCCTGGGGCCAGCTGGGGTCAGCTGTCCCGGCTGTGCCCCCCCCAGCCTCCCCGCACCCCCAGCCTGCTCGCTGCTGGGGTGGGGCGAGGGGCAGGAAAGGCCTCGACGCTGTGTGAGCGCTGCTCAGCAATGACTAAAACGTCCCTGTGTTATCAATGCTATTTTAATCACAAATCCAAAACATAACACCGTACAAGCTATTATGAAGAAAATTGACTCCACCCCAGACAAGACCAGTACACACAGTTAGAATATTTACCTTATTTGATTCCAGCCACTCTTTAAATTACTATTTTACTCCCTGAAATCAGAATTGTTCTGGTTATGTTCCTTCTACCAAGTTAGAGACATTAATTTCTTCATTATGTCACCAGACATTCCAATTTCTCTGTCTTTAGTGTGGTTCAGAGCTCTAACAGTAGTACAAACAGAGACATATATTCAGTTTAGTCTGCTTGCTAATTTTTATGTATGTGCTGAAATAGGGATTTACTTGTTAAGCTGCACTTTGCTATTGCTTTGCTGCATTTTTTCTGTTTCCACCCTATCCTTTATTGGAGGATATAGCATTTTTGTACTTTATGCCTGTGAAATACACCATCCTGAAGTATGTACTGTTTCTTGTGCCTTGACTTTCTCCCAGTCTTAGCTTAAAAATTCCCCCTTAACTTTTTAATTTTAATTGTCAGTTACCAGGCTCAATTTTGGATTATACAGACCCTGTCCTCCCCAAATAGTAATAAATCTTAACTGTCCTTCCTTGCACCATGTTTTCAAGGAAGCACTGAGTCCCTGCCTCTCCATCTGCTGTCACGTGTAGGTCTGGTAAGCCTGAGCTTCTCTTCCTGCCTACGCTTAGATTGCATCTCCACAACATACATCACAATGTTGTTGACATTTATCCCTGTCGTTTCTGAAGAGATCATTTATGTGCTTCATGAGGTCTGCCACTTTTATATTTGATAGGCCAGAGAAGGTCTCCTCTTCATCTAAGTGCCATTATAGCAATCACAAGACTAGATATTTATCTGTCAGGTAATTGCAACCCTTCATGTTATTGACCAAATGCTGAAAAGGTATATGACAGTAACAACAAGGAAAATGCAGAATAAAAGGAGCTTTAACAGACATGCTCTCTCTTTTCAGCCTTTTCCCTACGCCTGTATGGCTGCACACACAGGTACACAGAGTTACCAGTTCCGAATGCACCAGGAAATCATCTTGGAAAAGTCACGTGAAATGTACTGAAAAAGTCAATTTACTGCTGAGCTGTGGTCTTTAGGAACTATTTTAAAAGTCGGAAAGAAGAAAATAGATGATATCATTGTGTCACTGCGAAAATGAGCTGCTCACACAATGTCTTGAATATCATGTGCCAATCCTCAAGAGTCACCTCAAGAGTATGCAATGGGACTGGACAAGCTCAGATGAAGGGAAATGAGGTGGAGCAGGAAAGGACTTCTGAAGAAGGAGAGACTGGATGGAGCAGGACATTGTAGTTTCCAAAACAGGCAATAGCAAAGGGATCAGAAATCATGAAAGGCAGGGGGAAGGTAAATAAAGGATAATTATTCCCTACTTCTGTAAACACAAAAACTAGCACTTCCTAAAGGAAATCATCAGGGGGCATGTTAAGACAAGCAAAAAAGAAGCACTTTTTCACAAAGTGCACAAACTGTGGAGCTCATTCACAGGTTGTGACTAGGCAAATTCAGAGAGGAAGCAGCAGCAATGTTAAACACGAGGCTCCAGTTCCAATATCTGGCTAAAGGAATCCCCAAAATGCAGATTGCTGAAAATGGGCAGACCAAACTGCAGGACATATTACTCTACACCTGCTATGATATCCTTTCCTTGAGTGTGTACTTCTGGTCACATCAGAAACAGAAGAAGGAGCAGGAATATTTTTGGTCTGATGCAATACAGTTAGTCTTATAAGGTCCTTTAATACCGTAGCCATTCAGAATAATGAACGTTGAAAATGAGGATTCAGCTCTTGGCATCTCTCCATTACACTGCTGGCCAAATGCACTTACTAGGGTTTTATTGTTTTCCTTCTACTGCTTTCTATACACTACAGTATTATTCTATGAAAACACAAGTAGTAAACAAGCGTCTAACTATTTGTATGGTTTATAGCCTTTATGACAAAAATATTTTCCATCTGGAAATGAGTTTTAATATTCTAGGTGGAAGAAATATCCTGTGTGTAAATCTTTCCCTTGTAGATGTCACTGCTATATACATAATTTTACATGATTGAACCAAGTGATTTAAGATTATACCATACTTGCAATCAGCTACCAAACGTATTTGTCAGACATGTGGTTGAGACAAAGAGGAATATGATGAGTTCTACTCACTATTAACCATAAATAACAAAAAAAGGGATAATATGAGACATGAAAGATTGTACAGTATTTTGTGGACTTTCTTGCAATAACTAAAGCAAAAGTGTGTTGCTGGAATGGCTCAGCATTGATCTGAAACTGAGTTTTATATACTCATGATTAATTTTTTGTTGCAGTCACACAAACAGTAGATATATTTCTATTGTATACACAAATGTGGAGGGAATTCTGAGAAGTTGCGTGCTAAGCACCAGTTATTCTGCACACTGAAAACATATTAGAGAATACTGTATATTTCAAAAGCTTTAATAGGGAGGAATTATGATGCATTGTAGTTTAACAATAAAAGGAAGGGGATACTGAAGTTCAAAAGTTCAGGAGCATTTCAGTTCTGCAGAAAAGGACCTGAGTGTCGTGGTAGACACCAAGTTGAATATGAGGCAGCAATGTGCCCTTGCAGCAAAGGCAGCAAATGGTACCCTGGGCTGCATTAGACAAAACATTGGCAGGAGGTCAAGGGAAGTGATCCTTAGCCTTTATTCAGTGCTGGTGAAGCCACACCTGGAGCTCTGTGTTCAGTTCTGGGGTCTCCAGTATGAGACATGGACATACTGGAGACAGTCGAACAAAGGTCCACTAAGATGATGAAGGGACTGGAGCACATCACATGTGAGGAAAGTCTGAGAGAGCTGGGACTGTTTGTCCTGGAGAAGAGAAGGCTCGGGGGAATCTTATCATGTATATAAATACCTGAAGGGAGGGTGAAAAGGAGAAGAAGCCAGGCTTTTTTCAGTGGTGCCCAGCGACAGGACCAGAGGCAACTGGCACAAACTGAAACACAAGAGGTTCTATCTGAAAATCAGAAACGCACTTTTTTACCGTGAGGGTGACCGAGCACTGACACAGGTTGCCCAGGGAGGATGTGGAGTCTCCATCCCTGGATATATTCAACAGCAATCTGGACACGGTCCTGAGCAACCAACTGTAGGTGGCCCTGCTTGAGTAGGGGGCTTGGACAAGATGATCTCCAGAGGTGCCTTCCAACTCTGTGATTCTGTGATTCATGGCATCCTCAAGGCTGAAGTAGAATAAGGTTGATGTGGACTAGAATGGCTTGTGTTCCTAGATGAGAGGGGCGGGATGGAACATCCTGTGGCTTCATGAAATTTGGGATTAAAAACAAAACCATGGGCTGTGAACAGAAAAGCAGAGACATTAGGAGAACTCTTGAGGTTTCCAGAGCAAAGGGTTACAAAATGAAGCTAATAGCTGAGAAATTATGACAAAAATTTAAGGTAAGACAATAAAAATAGAGTTGGGAATAATCATAGAGCAGGAAGTAATGGGCATATGAAAAACCCTTTAGAAAGGGTCACTACATCTCATTTTAGTGGCTGTCCTCATAAGTATACCTAGGAGTAAGAGAGTACTTTGGTCTTTGTGCCCATTCATTTGGCATCATTTCACTTTCCATATCCCTTTCTGTTCTGCTTAGGGAGTCCAAAATCACAATGGCAGCAACTCTCCTCATTATTTTGGAGGCTTTGATCATGGGTTATTTATGCTAACAATTGTTCATATCAGCTATAGCTGCTAGGTTTGCATGTTATCAGATCATATTTGATGGCAAAGTCTTTGGACATTGATTGAAGGAATGAATGCTCCTGTCAGAAAAATGTCCATACTTTGCTGGTAAATTAGCATGACTCTATTAGCCTCAAAGAAGTATATAATTTTTCCCCAGCTGCAGGTCTTCCACTGCCTATTCTTGGGCACAATGTGAGAGCAACAATTTCCAGTCATTACCAGTTTGGAGGAGCGATTTGCCGCTGCAGCAGGCTACCAGGTCTCCCTAGCAATGCAAATGTCATCAGCCAATACTAGATGATACTTTCCTGTCTGTATGAGCAGCACACCTTAGTACCTCTTGCACATGCCTCAGAGCCCATTGGTAATGCTGGAGCTCCATCATTCAGGAGCATTTAGAAAACAAGCACACCTGAATATTTCAGGGTTGAAGAGCTACCCTGCCATCTGTTCAAAACATATTTTTTTTCTATGTATCTGCACCTAGTTAAAAATATATTTTAAAAAGTTATTGAAATAGAACAAACATGATGAATCCAAAAGAAATAATTCATCAAAAAAACCCAAGGTAGTTTTAAAATGAAGACTATTTTTACAGCCATCTTTAGAGAAATGTGAGAAGACGAAGAAATGTGAACATAATGCTTAAAATGGGAAAATATTGAAGATTTCTTTATTTTGCTCTTTCCTGAAATCAAATTCTTTGAGAAATCACAGGTGTACTCAAGCTAGCAAGAACAAACTGAGCAGTACCTTCCCCTGACAGGATTCAATATTCCCTTTGAATTCAGCACAGCTGGGACTTTAACTATGATGCTGACATCATTTTCCTACAGATACTCAAAATTGCCTTGCTAACCCACTTAGTTGAGTTTAACCAGCCACACAAAGACTTCCCTAATGCAAGACACCGAGGTGCTAAACAAGGTTGTAGTCTCCATACTTCTTGCAGTAAATCTGGTTAGTAAAACATTTTTAGCCACCTGTGAGCTGAGAAGGGCTTGCAAGTTGTTTAGATTCACAGCTACAGTAAGCTTGCTGGCACCAATGCTGCTCTTCTGGCTGTCATTCATCTCCTCTACTAGGTCTTTTATAGTTTATAAAATATTCCATCTAAACATTTTGTACATGGAAAAGGAAAGAAAAGGATCTTTAATCTTACAATGCATTTAAAAAATATATATAAGTGGGGTTTGTTAGCTGTTACATGTATCACAGTATGGAAATGAGAAAATTGGGCTGTAAAAGATTAATTGAGCTGCTTTTCCATTATACTAGGTCCCAACTGGAGCTCCTAATTTTGCCTGGGAAGGTACTACTGAAGTCAAACGGGGAAACAAAATAAGCAACAGTAAAAAATGAAGGAGCTACACAAGCAGAGGAGACAATGCCTCTGCACAGCTGGAGAGGCAGAAACCTCACCTGGGATGCTGGGAACCAGCAGGATGAGGCTAGAAGAACCTGTTCAAATAGTCATAAAATGCTAGAGTGATGATGCTCGTTGGAATCTACCTACTGTTAGTCAGGCCTAGTAAGAGAGAGTAGAAGTACTCTACTGCTACATCTGTGCCCTTCATGCCACATCTCCAGTGAGCAGTTGCATCCCCAAGCACACCCCTAGGGCTCTCTCTGCCTGAGGGGAAGCTATTGACTCCAATCAGTTGTCGCTGAAAAAGCACATTAGTTAATAAATCTACCATAGTATGAGCAGTGAAGGACTGCAAATACCACAGTGCCTCGTTTTTGGGAGACAGCGTGGAGGGGCTGTGTGTGCTAGCTCCAACACCCTGCCCAGATGGTGGTCTCTGATGGGCAGGGTGTCCATCTGCAAGCCGAAGTCTGCACTGCAGCTGCCTGCACAATTTGCTTCTTGTCAATAAAGCAGCAGAGCCAGTAGGGCTCTGTATTGCTCACTAGTAATGAAGCTCAAATTAATTCCAATATTAGTTCCTAGTTCAACAAAGACGAAAAAGGCAACCCAAAAACAATAACCCTGGGAAGAAAACACAAACTGCGTGCGAGATCCCAGATGGCAATAGGCAGAGCTTTGTTCCTGCCAACTTTTTTAATGAACTAAATTACCTTCTATTTGGGGTTTTATTAAATATGAGCCCCTAAAGCTTGTTTCTTCATAGTCTGGAGTTTTAAATCAAGATTTGAAATCCCAGTTGATGAAGCAGCAGAAAAATTTCTTGGCAGCCTTGCGTGAGCATGCATTTTGTGTTTTTTTCATTCAGATGGCATTTGGTACCTTCCTTAACTTGGTTGAACGCCTCATGACAAATGTAATCATTCCTTTCACGTGGGTGCAGCTAGGTTTGAGTGTCATGTGTATAGTTTAATGATACATTTATTAGCATGAAAATCTCACTACTGTGAGTCTTGACTCAGGGAAAACCATTTTTTTTTTTTTTGAGTAGAAGGTCTCCTCAAGGCTAAAAGGTGCTTTCAGGAGTTAGACCCATCAGACAAAACTCTTGCCCTGTTGAAGTTGGTGAGAATCGTATTGTTAAATGGCTACGGGCAGCATTTTGCTGATGAAGTTCTGTGCTGTGAGCTGCCTTGCGGTGGGCTCGCAGCCGGACTGCAGACAGTGGTGATGCACTGATTTACACCAGCTGAGAGCCCGGCTGTGCCATTTCACACTCGAAAAGCAATCTGTGCCTCCTCAGTAAATGCATGCAAGCATGTGCTTAAAGTTAAGCATGTGGTCAGATGTTTGCTGAAGTGGGCCTCAAAACACAAAAGATGGGTATAGTTTCCTCATCTAACTACCCTTTTAAAAATTATTTCATCCACTATTTTGCATGCTTTTAGGGAAACAATGCTATGAAGTGCTCTGATTACCTGCCGTCAGTGAGCTGCATGACTTTTTCTAGCACAAAACCAAAAGTGAAAAGTATGTTAAATGCTGCTTCACTGAAAGTAATTATTTTAATGCATTGCCTAAGTGCTCATATAAAAGCTGCGATTAATAAAAATGCATTGACTCAGGTATTCTTATGTACAATGTTCAAATTCCTCAAGGCTAGCAGGTAGAAAAGCCTGTGTTCCGAAACAGATTTCAACTTTCTTATTAATGATCTGACTATTTCTACCAGGTACAGCCCCTTGTTTGCAATTAGTGCTACAAATGATACTAATGTTTTTGTCTCAGAGTGCTGAATGACATGTTTTCCCCAGAATGCCCTCCTATAACTGACGTCAAGCACGAATATGTGCTTTTCAATCTCGGCATAAACAACTTGATGATGGGGTTTAGTCATTTTTGTAGCGGAAGTTGTGGGCAATGTGAAAATAGTGCATTCAACACTTTGAGTTCACTTTGATCACTGGTGAAGGACCGTTAGTTGCTTTTAACTAACCTGCTGAAAGAAGTCTTCTGCTTTTGCTGGGGCTTGCTTTACTCACAGCTAGTTCTAAAGTGATTGGCTGATTTTATTTCTTTCAGCCTCTTAAAAGCCTCAGCCTTTTTAAGAGATTCTGTATTTGGATGTCTGGAGATTTGAATTTGGGTTTATGGAGGGCTGTTTGTTTTGTTTCAGGAGGAGAAATCCAGACATACCAGATGCTGAAAAAAGCTTAGAAGAGTTACAACCAAGATCTCAGGGGCTGCAGGTTAATTTACAAGCTCCTCAAATCTCTGGTTCACGGTTCACCTTCAATCTTCACAATCTCCACTTTCCTAAGGCAGCATTCCTACTGTCAGCTTTCTTCTGCTGCTTCAATTGTTGTAGCATGTAATCTCAAAATTTAAATGTCTCTATCCTTCCTCAAAGCTCCTGCATTAAATTAGACTTTAAAAATGAAACTTGTTTCCCTTGACAGTATTAGCCAAACTGATGAACTTTGAAATCAGTGTTTTCTCTCTTCTATCTCACATTATTTAGGAAATACAATGATGGACCGTATAATTTATGAAAAGAGAGCTCTCTGTGCCAGTTGCCAAATATCCATGTGCAGGCAAAGACAGCCCTTGTGCCAAAGAAGATATCATTGTAACCTTTCCCAGGTCTGTATTTTCACCACTGACCTGTGGCTAGCAATACCTGCGCTTACTCCACATCACAGTGCCATCACCAGCTGTGCAAAAAATCTTCCAATGCTTTTAAAAGCAGGAAATAGGCATCTGTCCTTTCCCTCTTTTCTTTCTAACTCTGTTTTGACTCCTAACCCTACAATGGAACAAATCACTGATGATGATTAGAGAAATCTCCCCCTTCAAGGAAGAAAAATGCCTCCATAAGCAAAGCAGTAAGAAGAAAATGCGCTCTGGCGATTGAAGGAATAGACTGGCCTTGCAACCATTCAACTTCTCAGCAAGTGCAATGCCTAATGTTTGAAGTTACCCTTCCATTGATGCTTGCTGTTGAATGTGATATGCCTCCATAGCAAACAGAAGAAGAAAAAAAACAGACATCAGAGACCAGGGCTGTGTAAAAAGAAAGGAACATTGCAACCCAAAATAGAAATGATGTCTAGATCACATTTTAACTTTGTGTTTAAAGGATTTTTCCCTGTGTAGTACATTACGAGAAAAGCAGTACTAAGTGCCTTTCTGTTTCCCTAGAGGACTGTCCGACTATTTTAGGGCTATGATGGATAAAGCTACGAAATACGCAGTCTATACCTGTGAGCAGACTGATACGTACATGCAGGCAACATTATTTCAGGTCACAGACTCAAACTTTAAGGAATAGCCTCAGGCCTGTGGCGGACCAATATGCAGTTTCTGTCTTAAACATTTCACGGTTCCGAGGAACTCACACCTTTTTCTTGGTACAGAAGCTTGAACATGCCTCAATACGGGGTGGACCCCAGAAAAGACCGAGATAAGGTGCCTTTGCCTGATTGAATACTGGGAGGAGACACCAAGAGGTGCCATTGCCTGATTGACCCAGCCTGTTGCATATGCATGCAGATGGAGATTGTGGGACTCGGACTGTATAAAAAGGACACCATCAGAAGCAAAAAGGGGGACACCCACCACCAAGGAGCGTCAAGAGGACCAACGGGATGCCGCTGGATCCACGGGTGGTGATATCTTCTTTACTGTCTTTCTCTCTCTCTCTCTCTTCTCTCTCTCTCTATCTCTCTTTTTCTCTCCTCTCTTTGTCAAAATGTAAAAGATGTGCTGGAGGGGACTTGTTTGTTTAGTTGAATTATTTAGTTAGAGTAGTTGCCATTGAGTCATTTATGTAACCTCATGCCTTGCATTTTTTATTATTAAATTGTTAAATTGGTTGGCTGCTGTCGTTTCACCTTAATTCAGTCCAGGGGGATCACGAACATGGTCGTTGGTCTCACGGGGAAGGAGGTCGTCCTAAACGACTCCTTTTCGGGCCGCAACAAGGCCCTGTCTTAGAAACCCTTCTGTAGTAGCTTTGATATGACAAACATAGTCGTATATGTACCGAGATATAAAAATAAAAAGAACAGGGAGAAGAAGGCGGGGGGGAAAGCCATAATCAGTGTTCAGGATGATTTAAAATGAGACTTCAGCTCAAATTCCTTTGCGGCAGGGGTTGCGCTGGTGAAGAGATTGCAGTGCAAAACAGGGTTGTCCCTCGCTGCATGCATGAGCAGCTTGCCAAACTTCTCTGTTCCTGAGGGAGAGTATGCTTATGGTTCCTGGGGGTGCCACCTCTTGAGTCAGGTAGGGCTGTTATAAAGGTCCACCAAAAAGAAAAAGTGGCTTCCTTCAACAGAAATCCCAAAGCAGGTTGGTGGTGACAGCATCTTTGATTGCAGCACACACAGATATTTGCTTGCCTCAGGTCTGAGGATCCTTAACATTAGTTGTCTGAAATGTATTTGCCTTTAGCTGTTGTATCCTGAATTTATGACTGCATAAGGAGTTTGCAGGACTCTTTGCCACAATAAATACAAAAGGTGTCAAAATAATGTATTTCATTTGTAAAAGTTTAAAATGAGAAAAATTTGAATTACAGGTAGAGAATGTTTGGGTCCCTTTCCAATATTTTTGCACATAAATATAAAGGTCGACAAATGGAGTTTGCTTTTCCATGGAGACTACAACAACTCTTGATTTAGTAAACCACTAAATTCAATATATTTAAGCAAACAATTTCTTAATTTATCATAGCATTTTAATGACTCAGTGTTTGCTTTGATTTAAAGTTGTTTTTTAAATGATCTCAATTCCTTTTTACTCAGGTAAAATAGATAATCCTCTCTGGCATGAAGCATGTGGTGCTAAATAGATCTAAAAAGATCATATGACCTTATAAAAACATTTAAAAAAACATTCTAGAGGATTCATTGCACTGGTTTTGTACCCAGTAATAAGATTCAAGGGTCTCATGCAAGCTATCAATGCATCAAGGGCAAGAGCAGCCTGATCCTGAAAGGTCCCAAGCACTCTCAGAAGGGAGCCGTTGCTATTCCCCACGGTTCGTGCCCAGGAGATGTCTGGTACACACAGGGACTCTGACCAAAAGCCAAGGTTAGCAAGGAGTGAGCTCTGAGGATAGGTTGAGACAACTTCAGGTCAGTAATTTCTGTACTATTCCCTGTCCACGAGCACGTCCCATGGGAAGAGCTTGCTGCAGGAGGCAACCTTGCATGCTCCTGACCAGCCCAAAGGAATCAATGTGCTTGTTCAAAGCAGTTAACACGATCGATTCCTTTTTGGCAGCCCTGAATGTCATTTAGGCAGCTCAGATTTCTATTTCAAGTATCGCTCACACCGAGTATAGCCAAACTCCTCTAGATTTTTCCATCATTTTTTCTCAGGTAAAGTGGAAAAATCCCTGCCCTCTGTTTTTTATAGTTGGTTTCAGAGCCTTTCTTTATTTCAGCTGTTATCAGAGTGAATAGCAGGGTTCTGAGGCTCTGTTTTGGATGATGCGCGTGTTGTATTCCCCTGATCCTTTCTGCCATATCAATGTTATATAATAGATATTATTAAATAGATAAAAAACAAGTGTGGAAATTAATGAAGGAGAAGAGAAGTGGGCACCCATATATTGTTGAATCTGGTCAACTAGAAGCTCCTGAAGACAAAAGTCTTCCATTAATCCACAAAAGAAATCTGATATGGAAGGTACTGTAATAAAAATCTGTTGCCTGTTAGGACTGACAGCATCAAACATGGCCTCTAAACAGGGTACCTCAGCTTTGTATTTCCAGTCTCTTGATAGTAGGTGACTTTTGGAGATTAAAAAATCCACAGAATTAACTGGAGCTCAGGGACCTCTATGGCCCAGAATACCTGGCTTTTCATAGCTGAAAAGATACAGAAAAGAGGGAAATAAAAAATTTCCATGTTTGTCCCTGTAGGTGCAATATCTCCTCACTAAGATTGCCAGCAATGGGACCAGCTGTACTTTTTGCTTTCAAGATATGATGTAAAGTAACCTCCATTACAGTGAAAAGGGCTGCTTGCTCGGTCATAATCATATGACTTCTTTTCTAAAATAACAGAGAAGCACTGATTTGTCAAAGACATTGTATTTGTAACTGCATCTCAGACTTTTAAACAGAAAATAACAGCTATGGTCTGACTTGGATAAGAAAATTACCAGAGTGCAATTCTTAAAGAGATCTAGGTCCACTGTTGTTATTCCATTAGTGGATATCAAGTCATATCATACAACACATCTCACCAGAATCTGCAAAATGTGTGCACTGCCTTGTTGCTTGAAACTCTACAGTTTCCTTAACACGTTATCATTATGCATCAAAATCGAAGACCCAGGTGCTTCAGTGCCCAGCAGCCCTCAATCCTTCTTGTATAAATCTATTTAAAATATGACCTTAGTAAATTAGGTTAAATACTGTAAATTTGATTCCTGAAATCGGCCCAAAATACCACTTCTGAATGTCTCCTAACTTCCGTAGGATGTGAATGGGTTCTTTTCAGACTTGTATCTCCATTTTATTGAGTCTGCTTTAGACTACATCCTTATTTCTTGGGTCAAAGTTTTGTCCTCGTACATGAAATTGTAGATACTGAACTAACAACTGAAAAAATTCCGTTAATCTGGCTTAATAACTGATAAGGATCGCCAGTCTATTGTCAGAGCCTTTTGGTTTCCTAATTCTTTTGCAAATGTGACATCCTAATTAAAAGAATGCAGCCTTTTTTTTTTTCAAAACTCTGAATTAGCCTATGATTTTTTTTTTTACTAAAATCCCCTCATTATCATTTTACCCATATCTATACAGTACTCCTTAGTCCAACAAGGGAGCAATTAATTGCATAAAAAAGAAAAAAAAAGTTGCACAATGCCCCACTATATTTCAAGTTCAGCCTTCGATATGCTATAATCAGAGGTGAAAACAGGATAGGATATTACTTTTTCTCAAAGCTGCTTTAGGCTGATCACTCTTTTACTTTGGTCTTTAAAATTTTGTATCTGTTGTGTAGATTCCTAGAGGTGGTATTTAAAGAAAATATCTTCATGAAACAACCTGCATCACTGTCAAAATATTCACAAATGTATCCATTCAGAAAAGTTACCCCATAGTAATCCACACAGGAAAAAGTCACCTGTGCTTACGTTTGCTGTCTGTGTGCTGCTTAGTAATTTTGGAGCTGCCGATCACTGTCCCTCTGGGGAGCAGGAACAGTTGGGGTTATTAGCACCAGCCATCGGATGTCAGTGTTGAG
The DNA here is from genome assembly GCF_000687285.1 of Phaethon lepturus. NCBI lineage: Eukaryota > Metazoa > Chordata > Aves > Phaethontiformes > Phaethontidae > Phaethon > Phaethon lepturus. The sequence continues at coordinate 24,897 of NW_010522993.1, forward strand.
CTGCACGAACCCGGTGCTTGCATATCTGCTTGGGTCATAAAGGTGTTTCAGCTTATGAGCTTCAGGTGCTTTGTCACAGAGCTCAATCTGGGAGGCAGAGCAATTTGTCAGAATGTGCATGTGCGAGCATGTGTGTATTTGTTTGGAATTTGATGACATAGGGAATGCCAACCCCATGGACTCATTGCACGTCACGCCTTTGGATCAAGACAGCGCCCAGTTCTTCATGGCAATATTTGTGGTTTCTTTCTAACAGGCAGGACTAGTTGGATATTGTTAATCTTGGAGATATCAAGAGTTTTCCGTCTAAAATTAGCCACATCTTTCCATTAATAAGCTGGCATTTACTCTTCCATATAAACAAGATTGCAGAACTGTAGCACATCTATGCGTATGCAAGAAGCAAATAGAATTAATCAAGCAACAGAAACACTTTTATTTCCTGTGTCATGTTTTTTCTTGTGTCTAGTAGTTGCTTTCAAGGATACATCAAACACAATCTGAAGAGGTAAAAAGAAAGTGGCAAAATTTGCAAAATTATTAGATATAACTTAAAATAAGTATGCAGCTGGGTCAGCAAATCCATAAGATAACATGGGCCAGAATTCCTGGATAATCTGCCTATGGATTTATATTGACCTTTCTTTTAAGTAATGGCTTGTCGCTGAGAAGAAATGTAATTTTTCCTAATCGCTAACCACTCCTTCAGAGAAGATACATTTGTCAAATCCGACCCTCAATGTTTAGCAAAAATGAAAAATATGTTGTCCTTCTTTTGAACATATTAGGTGCTCAGCAAGCCTGTTAGGCTTCTATGGGATGCATAGGTAATAAATCACCGCATTTTGAAATGCAGCCACGTCTGAAGCTTCCTACTGGCCAACAAATGCAGCCAGAGCAAGGCGTGCATAAGGGTGTCCATTTAGAAGTGGAAGGACACTTAGGGGAAATGAAGGGATAATCTACACTTATATCCTACCAATTCTAGCAAAACAAATGATAAAATGGTAATATTCACATTTTCAGCTTTTTGTCCTGCTCAAAAGGATGTAAAATTTCCTTCGTGACCTAAACCGTTCGATTGGTTGTGCTTTCACTATGTGCGTGAGAACAGAAACCTTGGTGATGACAGTACCGGCTCTGTTACAATAGCACCCAGTGCCCCCGGACGGGGCTCAGGCTGCCCATCTGCCGGGTGCTGCAGAGGTACAAAACAGTAAAAACTGCTCCATAAAGTTTTGTTTTCAATTGCAGGGAAATCCTTTTAATGAAAAGGATAATGAAGTGCTCACTGAAAAACGTGTTCACTTTCTTCACTTCTACGAAAATCTGGCAGCATTTGTTCTCCTGGCATCTTCACAGCCAGTACTTTTAGCACATGCTCATTTTCTCTCTCCTTGCCACATCCTGAAGTTGAGTCTGGTCGCGTTGGCCCATTCCTCCTCTGAAGGAGTTGGGGGCAGCCCAAAGAGTCGGGGGAACAGGGACGAAAGGTTGGTGGGCAACTGGCAGCTGTGGAGGGGAGCTGACAGCCATGCAGAAGTGAAGATGTCTCTTTTTAGGTTTTACCCCTTTTTGTTAAAATGAAACGTGAGAGACCTGTAGAAAGTTGAACCGATCCATACAATCGTACATACATACCATTTATTCACCAGGAAAACAAATTGAGCTCTTGAAGGGAAAATAAACCTCCCACCCCGCCGGGTGAAGGTAACTGCACCACGCAGCGTTGCAGCTCACCCTTCAGCCGAGAAGCACATCGCTTCGGGGAGGGAGCACCGGCCGCAAGTGTGGCAGCGGTTAACGACAGCGTTCTACCGCCGTGCAGTTGCCCTTATCGCACAATTAACAACACTTTTGGTTTCCATGGGCACCCGTGAGAAGGGCCCACGAGTTAGCGAACTGAACTGGAGCGGCGGCACGAATCCCGACGCCGCAGGACCCTGCTACGA